>NW_027210602.1:7685000-7892500 GCF_029030835.1 Brachyistius frenatus
TGTGTGTCGTGGGGGGTGGTACTGAAGGTTACATTCCTCTTCTGGCAGTAACTGAGGAACAAAGGTAATACTGGTAGAGGTTGTGTGTGTGCCGGGAGGTGTGTGTGTTAGTGTGTGTGTGTGTGTGTGTGTGTGTGTGTGTGTGTGTGTGTGTGTGTGTGTGTGTGTGTGTGTGTGTGTGTGTGTGTGTGTGTGTGTGTGTGTGTGTGTGGTGGGAGTGGGAGTGGGCTGGTGGAATTGCGCTTGCCAAAAGCATTTGGCCAAGTTTGTCTTTTACGGCCGTCCAGTTTTGTGTTCCTGATGTGATGCCTTTGCTCCCCTTTTGAGAAAAGGGGCTGCAGCTGTCATTTTTATTGGAGGAGTTTTATAGCGAGAGTTAATGGCTTAAAGTGACAGCTCTCTCTCTCTCTCTCCCTCTCCTCTCCTTTCTTTCTTTCTTTTTTTTTTTTTTTTCTCTCCCCTTTCTCTCAATCTCACCCACGAGGCCTTTAACTCGAGCAAATCAAAGAAAATGTGCTCTCCTTCTACGTGCTCCCCCTCCACCTTCCCCGCCCCTCACCCGTACGCACCGCCGTCCGAACCAAACTCTCCGACAGGAGAATAGATTCGCGCTCCCATCGTGAACGCGGCGAGAGCTCGCGGACGCGCGCGTTCTTCCTCCGTGGAATATCTGTTCCGGTCAGCGCGGGGCATTCATGACACTTCGCGGCTGAGAAGAAGAAGCGGCGTCGGCTTTCGGGTGAAACGGCGCCGACGTCGGCGTGCCGCGCTCTCCCTCCCCCCCCCCCCGTCTCCTCTGCAGCCCACACGTTGTTCTGTTCTAAACGTAGGACGGATCAGAAAAGCGCTCAAAAGGCTCGTTAATTATTTGTGTAAGGAGCCTCTTGCTCGCAGGAGGTCTTTTATTGATAATGGCCAGAGTGAACTTTACACCTCACACCTCGACCTTTGCTCCCCATATGCTCGATCATTTCAGGAATTCGCCTTCGGCATCCAATCTGTTGTTTAAAGTGTTAAAAAGACAGTGGCTTGTAGTTCTTTTTTTTTTTTTTTCCCTTTTGTGCCTATTTCTTTGATGATCTTTACGTTTCTTATTTCTATCCTTCGATGGTTCGTTTTCTCTCAAAGAATGCGCAATCTGATTGACTTTGATCGGAGTTGCGAGTGAGGTCAGTTCACACCCGGTCCGTCAGATGGTGGAAAAAAAACGGGCCTCCCAGAGTTCAAGGTGGCGTCTTCACGTTGCTTTATCGTTTCACCCCATCTACAATCTAAAGCGTGGAAATCTTCTGTGTTAAATGACGCTTAAAAAAAAAAAAAAAAAAAAAGGAGAAGCGGAGAATCTTGACATTTTAAACACCAGAACCAGAGAATATTTGCCGTTTTTGATCCACGCGTGCACCGAGCGCTAAACGTCTGGCGATCAAACGGATCTGGAACATTTACATTCACAGTTTAGATGAACAGAAGCTCGGTCGTTGCCGCGAGCGCTTTCCCTCCTCGGCGCTGGAGTCGTCTGAGCACCACCGGTCTCGGGCTTCACTGCGGGTCCTCCCGAGCGTCTGAATGGCTTTTCTGCGGGCTGGCATTATTCGGGCCGCGTACGGCCGCCACTCTTTTGAAGTGGAAACGGTCTCTGTGGGGATTTGACCAGATCGCTCTGGTAATTCGTAGCGAGGGGAAGGTCGGTTTGCCCTCCTCCAGCCAAGAACTCTCTTCTCTCTGTTCCGTGCGCATCGCAGAGCAAAGTAGGGAAAGACTCAGACGGTCGATGCACACCGAGATAAAAGAAAAAGGACACGGTATAAATAAAGAAGAAAGGAACAAGAAGACCGCTGCGTGTTGGCATTTTTGTCGCGACATTTAAAATGCTGCCAAAAACAGGAGCTGTTGGAGGCTAACTGCCCCTCACGCCTCCGCCACGACCCTCAAGTCGGCATGTTTTCAGCGATTTAAACAAAACAACAACAACTGTCGACTCGTCTTCTGCGATGGCGGTAATGCGTGAGAATATCTGGGCTGTTTGGCACTCATGACGTGTTCATTAATTATGTTGTGAGTGCGCGGGCTTTGATGGTTGTTCTCTGGGGACGGATGATGAATCAAGTGAATCTTGGATATGTCCGGCTTCTTCACGTCATCATACATCCTGACGCCTGCAGTTTTTTCCCACCACTAATTGTAATTGGCCCCAATGAGAACCGCTGATTTCTTTCTTTGGAAAAAACAAAACAAACAAAACAAACCCAACTATGTTGGTTTATTTCACTTGAAGCAGTCATGTAGATCGACGCGGAAGCTCATTTTATTCTCCGCGTCTAGACGACGCGTGACAGAAGTAGGAACAGACTCCGGTGGGCGGCTGCCGCCTTACGTGTGGTAACAACATGGATCCGTTACATTTGGTTGAAGTATCATCGGCGTGTAACGGCATCAAAAGCTGGAACGAGGTGTTTGATGGTTCTTCTCTCCAAAAAGAAAGAAAGAAGAAAGAAAGAAAAGAACGAGTCTACGGACTCCAACCGTGAGCTTTGTCGTTCTGCAGCCGTGTCTTCAGGTGAACACGCGTTACTCTACCTGCCGGTCTTCACCAGACACAGCCCGTGTGCGCCGCCGTGTCTATGTACATGTAAACACTCGCCGCAGCAGCAGAAACAGAAACAAAAACAGAGCCAGAGCCAGGTAATTAAGACTGTGTCTCGCGCCGCTCCATCGCACTTTCTTTTTGAGGTCACTGGCAGCGAGAGGAGGTGTCCCAGGGTACCCCACGCCCTCCCCCTCTACCCACCGCCACCGCCTTTAGGATTGTCTGTCACCTCGCCAGATGCTGGGAGGGGGGTGGTGGGGCTTTCACGCACCGCTGGGCACGGGGCCACGGAAATCCCACAGCATGCAAAACACCTCGGTCGTGTTCTGTGTGTGCATGTGTGACACTGTGCGAGTGGGTGGGTGTTTGGGTGGCGCAAGCAGGACGCGGCAGTTTCAGAGCTCCGTACGTTCACACCCGCGTGCCGGCAAACATCCGTCTGACTGATCGAGCAGCTCCGCCGTCTGTAGATCTGCACGTCAGATTGCTTGTTACCATTTTTAAAGCCCTGTGGTTAAATGCTGTATTTAGATGTCTTTCAGGCTCAGTTAATAGTTTCTTTAGTGTTTTTTTTTTTTTTTTTTTGGCATTGATACACTTTATATTAAATGCAAGGTTTGTCACATGAATACTCCGTGACGAATGTGAAGACAATCTGTAATTTTATAAAAGAAAGGTTTTGAGAAGGTTGGACGAGATTCGCTCCATTACCTGTCCATCGTTTTTCTTCCCCCCAGTATGTGGATTTATATTGGCATGAAAATGAGATGTGACCCCAACATGTCTCCCTCAGACTGTCAAATTCGGGACCAGTTCCAGCTCCCAAGTGGAAATGCAGTTATTTCTTCTTCAGGGGGGAGGGGGAGGGAAGTAATGCTGGCTTTGAACACACAGAGATGCTTTCATAGCTGGAAAATTAACTTATCTGGCAACGGCTGCGATTCAAATTAAACCATGACAGAATCAGGAGCAGTGGCCCGTGGCCACAAACACAGGTAGCTTATAATAGCCAATGACTCAGTTCTCTGAGGTCATGTTTTTACACTGTACACTTTCTCAGGCTACCTGTGGATGTGACAGTAATGTCTATGATGTACAAACCTTAGCCAGTGACGAACTCCACTTTGCCTCGTCACTATCGGTTTGTAAAACCTGACATTGTCTGAGGTAGTAAGACGTTATCTGACAGACATTTATTCATTCTTATTTTTCAGAAGCTCCACTTGAACAAACGTTCCTTTATTTTAACGTTGAGCTCGCCGGGCAAACGCAAGCCAAGATGTGTACATCTGCAGGGAATTAAAATGTAACATTGTCTATTCCTTGATGAGTAATGGAATATCACCATCAGCCCTGACGACCTTGTTTTCAGATACAAATATCATCGAATCCGTAACTATTTTCGTTTACTATGTGTTGAACTCGATCCACTTCCTGAAGCTATTTCTCTTCCCTGCCTTAAAAAAAAAAAAACTCCACATGAGTCTCTCTCCCTATTGAAACCACCTCTTCACCTTAGGATCTCCAAGATGCTTTGTGAACAGCCTTTATGAGGATGTAATATTCAACTTTAAGGGAGAATTCAAAGGAAGTGGCATTATTCTAAGTACTTCCTCAGAGTTTCATAACTTGGTCCAGATGACGCACTGTGGCGGGTTATTATGATGCTGCACAGCAATATACCGCTGCGAGACCTGCTTGTTGAGAATAATGGCTGCTGTTCTTGCATAATTGGATCAGAACAAATGCCACACACTCCAATAACATATTGTATGTACTTTTTGTAAGCTTGGACGCGGTCAGAGACAGAGATTGACCCTGTACACCAGGTGCAAATGGATGCGACTTGCAAGCAACCGTAGTTTTTACATTGCTTATAATAGGACTTTTACAGTAGCCACCTGCTATCGTGTTCTTTTTTTTTTCTGTAGTGACTTTTGCGCCGAGTATACATTTGATCACATTTCAACAACGGGGGGCCGGTCGTTGCTCTCACCAGGTTTTCACATTTGCATCGGTTTCTATCATGTTGTTTAGAGTCCCTGAATATCAGATTGCAGAATAAATCCTGCAAAATAAAGTGAGATTCACTTTCTTCTGTTTTCTTGCCCCGTTGCTCACAGATGTCCTGGTTTTATCATTTCGGAGGTTCTCCCCTCTTCATTT
Organism: Brachyistius frenatus; assembly: GCF_029030835.1. NCBI lineage: Eukaryota > Metazoa > Chordata > Actinopteri > Embiotocidae > Brachyistius > Brachyistius frenatus. The sequence continues at coordinate 7,689,754 of NW_027210602.1, forward strand.
TTCCCTTCCTCGGAGTCCGTCCTGCTGGGACCGGGGATAGTTTAAGCTGCTGTCGAACCAGAGTATTTCCAGATACTGTAGGAGGGATCTCTCAAGACACCACGCATTAGAAAGTTTTCTTTGACTTTCATGTCCATCTTACAATAAAACAACTGGATTCAGGTTCAACTTTTTGCAAAGGGCCCTTTAAACCAGTCTGTGAGATCAAAGACTGCAACTGCAATTATGATGAACAGTAGATCCATTACAGGAACCACCAAACAGTGTCGGATTACTGACGGAGATGCAGGGATATTAAAAAGGATCGACACAGGTCAGCTCAGATTTCGACACGCAGCCTAAATATCTTTGTGTCTAACAAGCTGTTGCTTTCCTATTATTTTCACAAATTACCATGCACGAGAGCGAGCGGAGGGAAAAAAGGATAATACGTGAAGATAGCAGAGGTCCTCGGTGTTGTTGTTTTTCTCTCAGCCTGCAGTAGTGAAAGACCGATTAACTATTTGTTGACGCCTGCAGGTCTGGCGTGTTCACACATCCACCCGGACTGTGTCCTCCACACGCACACGCACACGCGTGTGCTGCAACACTCTGACTCTTGATATTGACAGTTGAACTTGCTGTACCAATTATTCCACCTTGAAGAGCACTGTGAAAAACAAAATGCTACGTTTCTGCGGTTGCCATTTGTAACCGTGTGACATTAATTTGGCTGTTCCTCCCTCCGTCTACCCGCAGCATTCAATTTATTTATTATAATCTATTTTAACATTTTACTGTCCCATAAAGGACATTTACTTCGCAGACGGGCCTTGCAGTAAAATCACACAGCACGGCCATTTAATACAAAACGACACAGACGACATAATACAAGACGGCCATGAAACACAGTAAAGCACTCCAATATAACCCCATCTTGACCACGGTGAGACCAAAATACAGGGGACACTTGTTTCCTTATTTTTTTTCTTCTCTTTGTTGAACTGAGCACCGCTACTTATTCCCTGAAGGTAGAATGGATGAATTCAGAAAGCGCATTAAGTGGTTACTGAGTGAATCTCACTCTTGTCGGTTGTAGAATTTGCTCATGTGCTTAATAGACTGAAAAAGGCCCTCACATTGTGCCACCAAGGAAAGAACTCTTGTCATGTAAATGGATTACGTACAAGGGTTTAGATCATCGCCGGAGGGGAGAGCATTTTTCTTGAACTTTCTTGCTCCTCTGACATGACAAATACAGAAACGCTGTTTAGGAGGAAGAAGTTGAACAACCAGGTATACTAGACGGGCGGACGGGGGCGGACGGAGACGGAGACGGGCAGGCAGGTGCTGGCCGTGTCTTTGTCATCAGCTCTCTGCATACCAGAGCGCTGACAGTTGCCCGCACAAACGGCTCCGACGAGTTCAAGTGTCACTTTTAGGATGCTTTCTTCTGTTTTAGGCCCGAGTGGGAAACGGGAGACGGCGGTCGATTTTTAAACAGGACAGATGGGAGCGCGGCGCTGCTGTTATTGCCCGAAAAATGTGCGTCCGTGTGTGTTTCTGTAGTCACGGCCTGCCCTGCAGCTGACAGTCACTTTCAAAATTCATCGTCGTTGGGCTTCTTTTTTTTGAAATATATATATTTAAATTGACTCATCACGTAGTTCGTTTTTTTTTAAATATTCAAAACAATTTACCCCAAGCTGTCGAGATAAGTGTTTTTTTTGTTGGGTTTTTTTTTTACATTCAGTTTACAAAAACATATAATATAGAAAACAGAGAAAATGCCAAGTTTGAGGAACTTGAACCAGAGCGCGTTGAGCATTTGTGCTCAATCATTACGATCAAAAATCCACGATGCTATTTTTTTTTTTTTTAGCGATAAACTGAAGGATTTGTCGCGCCACATTTTTTGTGTAACTCGAGCGTCGGGACGCGCTCGCACGCGCTCGCTCGCTCCTACGGTGCCGTGCGGACACGACGGGCCGACGCGGCGCGGAGTCCGAGAACCGGAGCGCTGTCTGGGAGACGGTGAGGTCAGGGGGTTGTGGCCGGGTCACGCTCGCCGGGGGGGGGCAGACATGACAGCAGACATGACAGCGATTGGGGGGGGGGACGCAAATCTGATCAGTGGTGAGTCTGGGAAAAAGGAAACGGGAACAAATGTTGTTTTTATTTAGGTCTTGCTTCACTCAGTGCGTGGCTTTGTTTTTGTTTTTTCCCCCCTCATCGTGCGGCTATTGTTAGTAACAGAGTTAATTGTTAATTGATCCAAAGAGCGATAAAACAAGGCAGCTAATCTCCCTCTCTCTAACACACACACACACACACACACACACACACACACACACACACACACACACACACACACACACACACACACACACACACACACACACACACACACACACACACACACACACACGGGCTGTAGAGAATGAGAGTGGATGTTTATTACAGGATCCTAGTGGATGCAAAGGAGCCCTGGGGGCTATTAAAGCCCTCACTTAAAAGGTACTATCAGGGAACAGTGATGTGGGCTGCTTGAAGGAGGAAGCGGTGGACGGGGCTGCAGACGGAGAATGAAAGGGAAGAAAGAGAAGTCCTTGGAACACCGTGCAGAAGGAGGGAATAAACAGAGTGAGCACATCTGGATTGCCTCAGCAGAATATTTGTGCAACATCTGGAAAAATTCCCTGGAATTTAAGGGTCCCCTCCTTTCATTTCAGTTATTTTTTTTTTTTCTCCTCTCCACTTCTTCTCCGTCCTGTTTTCTGCATCTTCAAAGTCTCTTACCTTCGCGCGGCAGGCACGTAAATACTCCCAAAGTAATGCATGTTGAGCCCTCGTGGACTTTATAGCAGGCCAAATTGGGCCCATGTGACCAACTCTCCTTTGTGCGGGGCTGGGCTAATTAAGTGGCACAGAAGTGAGAGGGCACCCGGCTGTGGATCCAGACTCTGGGCCAGGCCTGGGCCAAACACAACCCCTCATAAAAAGTGTGTTGGGGGGGGGGGGGGATGCCTCCACTTTCCACAGACGGTAAACTTTTAACTCGTAGCATTAAAAAAAAAAAAATAACCTCTTTGTTTTGTTTTCAACACAACAAGTTCTGGTGTTCATGAAAGAGCCACCATGTTGTGATTAAAACACCAACAGGCTCCCTTTGTGTTCTTTGGAACACAAGTTGAGCTTTTTCACGTCGTTTTGTTGTCATTGAAAAGGACGTACGGAGATCGTGGTCATGAGCCTCCCTTCGAGATCTGAAGTCCCACCGTGAACAAAAGAGCCTCAGTATTTAATCAAGCGCCATCACTCGCTTTGTCTCGCTCGGGTCTTCGAAGAGTCCACGGCGCTGCGTTCGAGGCCCTCACGGTACATTAGAGATGCGTGGCGGTGCTTTTTAAAAAAAAAAAAATATATTTTTTATCTCGTCTCCGCGGAGAGATCACAAGACTGGTTCTCTGTGCTCTCATCGCTGGCGAAGCCGGCCGGTGTTCGTTAGCGATTAAGATTCAGGGAGTGGGTTGGGGGGGGGGATCGGGGGGGGGCTCCGAGCGCCTTCTGCCTCACCTGGGCGAGGCTCCTCGTGGGTCGGCGGAGCTGACAGGCAGGTAGCTTACTCGGAGCGCAGAGGTACATGCTAATGCGCGCGACGTGGCTGATCAAAAGAGATGCATCACAGGTCCTCCCTCTGATGGGCTCGCTGATGCCGGCCTCCCCTGAGAGCTACAGTATGCACAGGCGGTGATCAGAGGGAGGAAGGAAAGGAGGACGGGGGGTGGGGGGGGGGGCATGGAGGGAGGACGGGAAGAAAGACACGGACGGGGGAGACGTGCCGGTGAACGAGAAAAGATAAAGGCAGAAGGAATATAAAGCAGTTTTGTCCTGAATCGATACGGATTTACTGACTGAACACTTCAATAATTTGCCCGACGAATGCTCGGAGCCTCCGTGTGTTTCGGCCTCAGATATTAGAGGAATAATTTGTCACAGCTGTTGCGCAGCATCTCGCTCGGCCCGTTTCTCATGAAGGTTGTTTCCTTCATTATCTGCTTATCTTAAAGAGGCGGCAACTATTCCTACAATCATCTCTCTTTCTGTGAGGACACTGAGCTTTCTTTTCTTCTTTTCTTCCCCCCATGTAGCTCTGCAGTTGGCCTACATCTTTCTGCCTGGCTGAGCTGGCAAGTTTCACTCTCCTTTCTAGGAATGCTGATGGTGATGATACAGTTGACTGTGTGTCTGTGTGATGTGAGATTATTTGTCTGCCAGAACAGTGTGAGCCGAAAGAAAGAAAGAAAGAAAGAAAGAAAGAAAGAAAGAAAGAAAGAAAGAAAGAAAGAAAGAAAGAAAGAAAGAAAGAAAGAAAATCGGATTTTTAAATTTTTTTTTTTTTTTTTATAACAACACAAACATTGAGCTCAAAATTAGATTATTGAAAAACTGTTTGCGGCCGAAACTTTTTAGCTTTTTTTTGTAAATGACTTTTTCCTGGTAGAGTATCAGCAGCTTGCTTTCCTTCCTTTTCATTGCAACCTCAATAAAAACTCATTTTCACAAAATTGTGATTTTTAATTTTTTTTAATTATTTTTTTCCCCTATCAATTCCAGAAACATCACTGTAGATAAAAGAAGCGCAGCAATATTGGTAATTTGTATTTCCGTTATCGATATCACTTTACAGTGGTAGAAAAAAAAAAGAAAAAGAGAAACAAACGTGATCGATTCTCACCTTTTGAGAAGCTGCTTATATTTGGATATTTTTTTTTCCTGAGTAGATTTTGAACAATTAAATGAATTATCAAATTAGCCGGTGTATCATTTCCTGTCCGTCGCCTGTTAAATAAATTGTTCCGGCTCTCGCAGAAACACGCACTGACACAGAAATGAACAAACGCGGTCACGGTTTGATGATTTCATATCATTTACATGCAGGATTTGTTCCTGGGATCAGATTATGACAGTGCGGTTCATGCTTTATTTAAAAATTACAATCTGACAGCCCGACGGCCGTGTAATCCACGCGACCTCGACGTCCGGCCACGCTGGGAAACGTCCCGGCCCGTGCCTCCAGGTCACGGTGTACGCAGCGCAGCGCGCCGACTCCGCTCTGGCTCGCCCACTTGCCCGTCCTTTGATCCAAATTAACTCGGCTGCTTTGGACTCTTACTTTTTGAGACGGGGCGCCGTTGCTCGGCTCTAAACCGATCTGACGGTCTTGTCTCTCCTGGTCAGTGATTGTGACTTGAGATGAGAGGTTTTTTTTTACCCTGCGAGGCAGATTTAGTATTGTTGGAGCGGCCTCTTGCTTCGCTGGCTCATCACATCTCGCGGCGTCTGCAGGTAGACGTGCGGTGATGTCATCTCTGGCATTTCAGTAGCCCTCCAAAAGTTCCTCGCCCCTTTGACCCGGACCTCCCGACGGCATCAAAGTATACTGGATTCTTATCGCTGTGGCTTTTTTTTTTTTTTTTTTTTTTTTTTTTTTTTTTTTTTTTTTTTTTAATATGCTTAAGAGGACCAGCGCTCTCACTCCAAGTCTACGCAGTAAAACTTCAAATAAATCTCTTTATGTTAACCAGCTGTTTAACTTTTGCATCATAAATGCTTCTAATGAATAATAAAGTTAAATCATTGTTTACATTTGAGATTTTGTAACGGTCATTAACCTTAAATTGAGCGACTGTACACACAGAGCAGTGGAAACGGGAGCAATAATCAGGTATCGTATTGTAGTTGCATTCAAGGAAATTTTTTTTTTGTTTCCATTTCATTATCACTGCCACAACTCAAACATGCTTTTGGCAACTAAACTGTGAAGACTTGTTAGCCAAGATGTCTGATCACTCCTGTGATTTGTTTAATATAGAAGATTTCATTGGGAAGAGTTATGCCCGATACAAAAAACTACTCTTTTTAAAATCCATGTCCACAGTTGCAAGACTTTAATAGATGCTACTAAATAATAACTTGCAGAAAATGCGAAGTTTAGGCATCAGTTCCGTTACGTGAACACGCATACAGTAGCACAGGGGATATTCATGTCATACCAGATTCACGGAGGCATCGGGTCCTCGGTGTCGTCAGTGATTTGAGCCGCCTGGTTTTGGCGGCGTTGTGCCGGTGACCCCGCGAGGCCGAGGGTCAAACCCATCGTAAGAAAGAGTCACATGTGGGTCTGGGACATCGGCGGCATCACGTGACACTGATTGCCTCCGGTGGGGGATCTCCAGGTGGACTTCACTTATTGAAATTATGCTAAACTGGAAGCAGATTTCAATGCAGTTAACCAGCTCAATCTCGCTCTCGCTCTCACTCACTCTCTCGCTCTCACTCACTCACTCACTCACTCATTCTCTCTCTCTCTCTCACTCACTCTCTCACTCACACACACACACACACCCACACACACACATTTCCTCTGCGTGTCGCCCTGCTGTCGACTGACCACAGATATGAATGACTGATTGGTATTGCACATGCGGGGCTCCAGGGGATTGACTGAGTTCATGAATCAGCTTAGCCTGTAGTACTGTGCTTGATTGGCAGCTGTAGTTTCCTGGTTGGATGCAGCAGGGTGGATGGAGATGGGGCACCAGTAGCATCTGACATCTCACAACACGTCACCCTGCATTACTAATGTGTGTGCATCTCAGTCACACATTCAATAGTCCACTTAGACGGAGCTACGAGTCACTAATACGTGCGTCAGTCAGAACTGCCTCATTTTGAGCCATCTAGTAAAATACTAACTCTTAATTGTTGTTGTTGACTGATTTTACTAACAATATCCACATTTGTTGTGCTTATTTGCTTACGTCCCTCGTATCAGGACACACGTTCACACGCTCCCGGTGTCCGGACATGATGGCACACTTTTGCTGTCACTGTGTAAGGAGTTAAAATATGTGACATCTTTTTTTTCTTCTCTCTTCTCATCTCACTGTCCTTTGCATTTCCCCGGGATAATGGGCAGTGTATGTTACAGCCATTAGCCTGTCACAAAGGCGCTGTCTCGCGCTGGAACCGTGTCCTCTCCTGTTATGATCATTTTCATGCTATCTCGGGGTCTCGCTTTGTTTCCCGTCTCAGAAGGGAACGGCTCGCTCAAGTCTTTAATGCTCTGTTTTTGTGCCCGCTGAAAAGCCCTCGCTTCCAACCGGCGACGCAGCGTAGCCGAGCCTCATCCCCCATGGAAGAGAAATAATTTATAAAATGAAATCTACATTTGTTGTGTAAATGGCCACATGCTGTAGGATATTTAATCCCGCCTGCAGTCGATCCCAGTCATGTGACTTGACCCAGTTTTGAATGCCTCCCTCTGCCTGCGTCTCCTCTTTTTTTTTTTTTTTCCCTCTCTTCTATTCTCTTGTTCACTCTTTCTGGCGCTCTCCTGTTCTTCCTCTATCTGTCGTTCACTTATTTTTCCTTTTTTTTTCTTTCTCTTTTCCATCCTTCTCCCTTTTGTTCGCCCCCATGTTGGCTGCTGTCCTTTTTTTTTTTTTTTTTTTTTTTTTTTTTAAAGTTGATCCAAGGATTTGTCTTTTTCCTCTTGATGTGTTAATATCTTTAACGATGTGGCCAATAATGTTGTCTTTGATGAAGTGCTGAAACAAAGTTTTAAAATGAGGCATATCTGTCAAGCGAAGGACATCAGACTCCGTGACAGCAGAATATGGGTCGGCACTGATCTCGTGCGTCATCTCCTCATCCTTGACACGGACGCGATTTGTACCCACAAAAAGAAAACAAGAGGGTTTTTTTTTTTTCTTTTTTTTTTTTCTAGCTTCCCAGGTTTGACTTTGTTCTGGTGAAGTTCACCTTGTCAGAGTCAACGGTTTGAATCTCGTGGTATAAAAATGAAACATAATTCAGGAGCATGATTCTGACTTCATGCTTCCGTCCCGGCGCCGGTTTACACCGCGGCGTCCTTGTTTTGAATTTTAGTGCAAACTTGCAGTCGTGCAGTTCGGCATACATCGCAGTAAAGCTGTAAAGCGGCTCGGCAAATTGTCCGAAGCCACATGTCGCCATCCCGTGTGCCCGTGAAGAGAAATGGAACGGGAGGGCGTGTTTCCACTTTCGTAGTTGAAGTAGAGGACAGGATAGATGGATAAAGGGATGCGTGTCTGGATGGACGTCTCTGTTAGAGCAGCTGCAGCGTGCTCGGCACACCCTCGAGTGGAACGATTCGGTCGCCTCTTGGAATGCGCGGCATGTATCCATTCCTGAAGAGCACAGGAGATCACTCAGCCTTTGGAATAATACTGTAACCCATAACAAGCCTCAGCTGTTTTATTCCCTCCAACGAGCACCGCACGCTCTGCATTTCAGTCATTTCTGCACATTTCATGTTTGTCGTCACGCCGGCTCCTTTTGACGCCGCCTCGCAGGTGGTTTACAGGCTATTATATTACGTCTCTGCAAATATGAATCGATAATGGAGCCTGGTGGATGTCGAGGCTGCTTCTGAACAAATAACAGGGAAAGTCACTTGTTTTTTTTTTTTTCATCTGAAGCACACAGGACATGAATCACACAGCAGAGCTGTATGCAAGGTGTTATATTAACTGCTCGTGGCTGGACAGTCACACTACCGTCACACTTCTTCCCTCCTGAATGGCATCCCAGTGATTGAAAATAAATGACAGCGGGAATGATTATTCCTGTCGAAGCATTCCTTTAGATAAAACTCATAACGTTTAATGAAAGTCTGTTATCATGAACCCATTTTGCAGGATCGGCCCATTTAAGAGTAATTATTATACCGCCGACTTTAAAGGCTCAGAAAGGTTCGGCTCCTTGCACTGTTGCATCATTTTTACATAACGTGCAGAACGAGCCAAAGAGCCAAGTTGAGAACCTCAGTCAGAGTTTTTCATGGACCTTTCGAAAGTCTTTGCTAAAGATCCAAAGATTAATGATTTGGCCTTTGCTTTTCCAAACACGGGGTCATATTAGCGCATTAATCGGCTATGGGATTTATTTCTGGCTTTAAGCTCTCCTTATTATATCGGCCTTTGGAAATCCACTCAGTCGACCTCTGGCCATGAATATGTGACTGTGGTGATTGTAAGGACAGAAGCTGCGGAGAAAGGGATAAAGATACAGCATCGTATTTTTTTTTCTACTCGGCGTGTGCTCACTTCAGCCTCACACAAATAGAAATCATTTCTTCTCTTGCTGAATGTCATTTTTAAATGGCGTGCTTGCAGCTTACTGTAGATGCCAGCTCCTTCTCGAGGTGCAGCGGTCTTAAGCCATGTCATTAATAAGGACCCTAAAACACCGAAGCTTGAAGGTTTACTGGGGGGACAGAGACCTGTTGTCTCCATTTGTTCTCTTGGCCCAAACTCTTCGTTCCAAAACTTGACTTCTGTCTGAAAGCACAGTTCTGCTGTCCAGCTTGGCCCTCTGAGAAGTGCTGATACTGAACCAGAGGTGTGCGCTTCACGACCAGTTGAATATAGATTTGAAGTCCCAGGCAGGGTTATGGCAACGTCTTCCCCCTCCGGGGTCCTCCGCTCCCTCGTGGAGCTTTACAGTCAACAAGCTGTGATCAACATTACTGGTTTTAAAATCTCCGTTCATATTTAATGTCTCCGACTCAAAGAGGCATTTTAGCCAAAGAGTGCACTTAATCCCAGTTTTTAAATCTGTCCTGCAACCACTCTTGTCTTGTGTAATTCTTAGTCTTCTCTGTTATGAATTTCACTGTTGTTTTTCTTTTCTTTTCTTCTTATTGTTCTAGTTTTCAGTGCACACCCATGCAGAGCAGCTGCAGCTCCAGATGTTTTTGTTTCAGGTTTTGCATCATGTACCACTTCATATTAATATGTCTCACGTAAAAGGCTCAAACATACCGTTTCCCATGATATATTTTATATTTTTTTTTTTTAATATACTTTTACAAAAATGATTACGTTTTTATTATTCACCAGTGTCTCAAAACACATCCGAATCACTTTGTGTTTTCATAACAAATGTTAACATTTACCCAAGCAATTTATTAATCAGAAGTACTGAACATTTTCTGGCTCTAGCTACTTTAAATATGAGGACGTGCCGCAGCTTCTCTATTTTATATCGTTATAAATTAAAAATCTTGGCATCTTCGACTGTTAATAATTTTCATTTTTCACAATCCTGTAAAACCAGCCATGCGCGTCTTGTATCATCGGTCATTTCAGAAGTAAAAGCTTCTTCCACAAGAGGACAGAAACCTGTAAACAAAGACATGAAGACACCTGTGTGTTTCACTGTAGGTCACGGGTCAATATTTGGGTGTGCCACGTCAGCTTGAGAGAAACGGGAGGGGGGGAAAGGGGGTCCGGAGAAAGCTGAATAATGCAGATGCAAATGCAAGTCTTGACTTTAGTGTGTGTGTGTGTGTGTGTGTGTGTGTGTGTGTGTGTGTGTGTGTGTGTGTGTGTGTGTGTGTGTGTGTGTGTGTGTGTGTGTGTGTGTGTGTGTCAACCTTGATTGGTGAGTCTGGGTCAGAGTTCTAGAACATATTGTTTAGAAGAGATGAATAGATGACGTGGGTGGCAGCACAAGTCTTTCCTTCTGTTGTGTCCTTGGGCGTTTGTACAGGTTTACATCGTCGGTAGGTGGATTGAAGCTGCACGAGGCCGCGGCGGCGGGAGGAGGTTAACGGGGGACGGAAGCGTGGGCTTGTGGAGCCAAATTAGCCGGCTAACGGGAAGCGTGCCCCGGGACCTCCCACCGGGACTCGGGCGGCGAGCGGGCGCACGGGTCGCCACGGCGCACCGCACCTCGCCGTCTACCGCCCGGCGCCTCCCCTCCTCCGCAGCTCCCCGCCGCCGTTGATGCATTCGGTTCGGAATATTCACCTCCGTACTGCGAAGCCGAGCGTCATTTTAACATTAGTTGCTGGAGGTCATTTTCTTTGATCGCTCCAAAACGTCAACTGCGATCAAGGAAAATGGAGGCCGTGAACTAAGGCCAGAACCGTGTCCAATTGCAGCCATCAATCAAGACTAAAAGTTGCGCTTTTGACGCAAGTTTGAAGCTGTGCAGACCGAGGTGAATCCTCCAAAATATTGGACCTGGGATCCATTAGAGGAAGCACATAAAACCAAGTTTTATCTCTCCCTTTCTGGTGGTGATATTTCACAATTTAGAAAAGGGCCAGTGTGCGCTCTGCCAAAGGGCTGCTGGTGTGGGCAGATAGTCCGTCATATGAACGGCTACTGTAAAGATCAGTGGAGGGATAGTGGATCTTTTTAAATACTTCCTTGTGTGTCGCCGGGTGAAAGGAGCTTCTTTTCCTCCTCGCAGCTTCCAATCGAGTCCAATCACACAAATTGGATTAGAGTCATTTGCCCAAGGAGCTGCTCCGGCCGCTGGGCTGCGGCGAGGCCCTCGTTCCCCTATTTGCCCTGGAGAAAGGTTGACATACAGGAGTAGTTTTTGAACCAGCCCCTTCTTTTCTTCCCCTCTAACCTCATTCACTACGCTCTTCTTCTTCTCCCCCCCCTCCCCTCCTCTCCCCGTTCTGCTCACGAATGGCCCAAATCACGTCGCGGCGACTGAGACAAACCACTGTTGTAAATGCTCAGGGACCTCTGCTATGGCGTCATCTCTGCTGAACACCATTGCGCCGCAATGTTTTATGCAATCCTATACCCGGCGGGGAAGGAGGTGAACCGGAGAGACGGGCTAAAACGTGGGCGCTGGCAAATTCCACCCGTCTGTCACTTCAACGTTTAAGAAGTCCCAGAGCTGTTGCGCTACGTATGCAGGTGGTGCAGCATGTCTGGGGCCAATCAGGTTTGGTTTTGGCTCGGTGTGCGTGTCAGAAAACTGGAGATAAGAAAGACTACGAAATTAAGCAACCTGCAGAAGAGAGCGAGTCGGTTATTTACACCCAGACTTGGAACAGAATTGGATGCCTTTGTGGGCGGAGCTTTACCAGGGGCGTGTTTTGGCACAATCACACATGTTGTTTCAGGATGTGGGTACATTTGACAAAGAATCTTGACAGAGTCATGTTTTCCTTTTTTCTGCAGAGAAGCTCACAAGACGAGGTTGTGTAGATCCACAAAGCTGTGTTTAGGTACAACAATATCTTACTGCAGTCCAGTCGTGTCTCTGTTTGTTTTGAGTCTTCTGCTGCCGTTAACACACAAAAAACAGTGAAATGTCACTTTTCACATGGTGTTTTGCTTGATGTTGCTCAGAGTTGACTAAAGTTCAGCTTTCATTGTCACCGAGTCAAAAACAACAACTCCACCTTTAAATCAATCAAATTAAGATTTGATTTTAATCAACATTACAAAGATCACAAATTTACATTTTAGATTTAAAAATCATCATCTCTAGCTTTTTATCTGATCACTAAATTGAGATTTAGTCCATCAGTCGGTCTTAGAGGTGTAAAAAAAAAGAGCTTTCGGAACTAGAAAGATAGCTGGGACATGTGCTTCTCAGTAATAACAGTCCTGAACGCTTTTACAAAGGTCACTTCTACCTTTCCTACAGATGCCTCACAGCTTCGAATGCCACACCAAGGCAACTGCCAGTTTCATTATCTTGAGACTGTGTGAAAGTGCAGACTCAGTTTCAGACAAAGTAGAAAGCCATGTTTCTTTTCTCTCTCTCTCTTTTTTTTTTCTTTTTTTTAAAGAGCCGTTACAGAAAGGTGCTCTTGTTCATTTCAAAAGCGCCTCAGTTTAGGTCTCACAAAACACAGTCGCTTAATAAGTCATTCAATAAAGCTGTCCTGTTAACTTTTTATTGCCCGTCCAGACCTAAACAGCAGTTGGTTTTGTGACTCGCAACTAAAAAAAAAACAATAAAAAAAAAACACAAATGAAAGTTTCAGATTTTAGACACTTTTGTTTTCCAGTAAAGCGAGGACTATTGATAGTATCAACTTCCTTATCGTTTTGTCAAAAGAAGTTTTGCAACAAGCGATTCGGTTTGTTGTGACTGAACTCGAAAATTTAGTCTCGCAGCCAAGGTCTTCATACGTATACGTTTCTGCAGATTTTGTCTAACCCTTCTGTTGGGGCTAAGAAGAAGCTGTCAGGTTACTGATGTCGCCCTCATCATCCAAGACGGAACGAATCGTAACTCCTAAGAACCTGCAGCCCTGAAGAAATGCGTTTAAAAGCCTTCAGGTTTCTCTGCTTGCAAGCCGTGCCGGGGACATCTTGCTTTAGGTTTATCAAATATTTAGGATGGAATATTCTATACCTTCCAAAGCTGCCTTTGGTCACCTGAGGGGGTCAGCTTATGTCCCGGGATTCACCGGAACTACCGTGTCCAGTTTACTCAGGAACCCTCAAGGTCTCCGTTCGGAGGTCTAAACTGCGGTAGAGTTTCAACCCGAAAGGTGTGAAATGAAGACGGATGCTGTAGTTAGTAAACCATGTGGAAGCAACAACAAAAGAAAATGTGTAAAATATATCAAAGCTATTATTCCAACAAGTATATTACTAGGATCAGCATGTAGGGATTGCCTCCAGTGATCTTTGAGGTTTGCTTTGGTGTCCTGATAGATCTGCTCAGGCTTCGCTCCGGTTGAGATAAATAGGAGCTTCGAGGCATGTTTAAAAATGGCTTCTTTTTTTTTTCTCTTTTTTTTCCTTCAATATGTATATCATGCAGGGAGGAGGAATACAGTTTGCTGATGAAGCAGATATGGATGCTTTCTATGCCGATGATCAGGATGAGAGAGCGATACGGCACTCGGATGATTTTTTTTTTTGAAATTTTTTTTGGACTATTAGCCGAAGAGTCCTGCTCCTCACAGGGAGGTCGCTCAACTGTTGTATCAGCACGTGGACTTTGTCAGAGTGGTAACTGTTGGTGACGTAAGAGTCATCCTTGATGCCCGTTAGGGCTGCAGCAATTATTTCCCCCAAAAACACTCATCATGAGGTTCTTGAGCTGAAGGTGAAGCCTTCGATTTTGCTTGTTTTTCTTTGTCCAAAAGTAATTGTAAAACATAAAAAGCAGAAGAAGACACTCAAAACAGAAAATGGATGGAACTTTTGGCTGAAATGGAAAATCCAATAAAATAGATATCTCAAGAACATGTGGACGAACACATGACAAACACAATTGAGTCCTCAAGGCTGATGTAGAAGCCAGGCATGAAGAGATTGTGTGTGTGTGTGTGTGTGTGTGTGTGTGTGTGTGTGTGTGTGTGTGTGTGTGTGTGTGTGTGTGTGTGTGTGTGTGTGTGTGTGTGTGTGTGTGTGTGTGTGTGGTGCAGTCTTTCTAACACAGGTTTCCTCACATGGCGCTCTGAGGCTTGCTCTCGTGTGTGTATATATTATGGCTGAAGGTGAAAGGCATTCACGATGGTAACCGTAGCGACCCTAACCCCCACTGGTCCGTCCTTATCCCCCGGAGTCCAATGAGGGAAGAGCTTTTTTTTTTTTTTTTTTTTTTATTGTACCTGGGAGATGCCTTAAGGGCCCAATGAACTTTGACCTTGGGCTTGATCACCCTGGCAACACTGGACAGAGACAACTGTTCCGCTTTGGGAGAACTCGGCTGCAATCCCTTAAACTCTCATTAATGCTTGAATGAATTTGATTCAAAAGACTTTGAGTTTGTGAGATATTGTAAAGTCCGGAGGGCCATTCACGGATGGATCTGTGGTAAATGAGAAATGTCTGTTAATGAAAATGCTTCCACTCCGTTCTTATCAGTGGGTTTTGTTGCGGTGGCACATTTACACCTCTCAGTTTCATTAGATCCTTGTCATTAGGCCTTTCTTTTATTAGCCATATATCAATAAAAAGCCCTTCTTTCATTAGCAGAACATCTCAAAGGGCTGCCTTCATTAGCACACGGTTGGAAATGCCGGATGCGATTTCATTAGCGGCCCATCTTTAATGAGGAAACCCCCAGCGTGTTTACATTGCTGCGACCCCACCAACCCCCCCCCCTCCCCCCAACCCCACCCCACCCGCGATCGCTGCTGAGGATAACGCTGATCGGCCGTCGGTGGGGAGGAAGGTTTGAGCTCGTCCCCCCGAAAGATTGGATCACGCACCTATCAAACCCAGTGAGATCGTCGATGCTCGGAGGAGCAGAGCGAGATCAAACATTCCAGTAATCAAGGTCCCGCTGAAAGCGTGTGAGCTCAGCCATAATGATGCAGGGTGCGTTGGAGAGGGGATTTAATGACGGGACGTGTACCAACCTTGCCACTCATGACAGCAGATCCTCAACCTGCACACACACGTCCGCGCGCTTTCATCATTCTACTTCAAGGCCTGGAAAGCGAAGCCCTTCACTGAACATGATTTACCATGCCAACAGGACTGTTGGGGTTTTTTTTTTTTTTCTTCAAATATTTGTACAGCTGTCAGCTAACTGAATGTTTCATGATGATTTTTCTTTTGTAATTACAATTCTTGGAAATTGTACATTTTTGAACCGGAGTTGACGATAATTAGCAAATTACGAGTGTTATATCAGTTCAAGCAGACTATTTATTTATTTGTTTGAAAAGTTCTGAGATCGGGTTCAAACTATTTTGTCCCATTTTCTTGCTCTCCCTTCAAGCTTTAGGTGAAATTCCAACCCCATACTTTAGCAGTACTCTGTCCCGTGGGAACGTTATTCCAGTGGATGGCTTGCAGTGGAGGAATTTTTTTGGAGGGTTGGAGGGTTGGGGGGTTGGAGGGGGTTGGGGGTTGGTGGTTGGGGGATGGGAGATGCTGTCTCTATAGTTTATTCCTGATTTTGGAAACGTGCAACTCGACCGGGAGGCAAAGCTCATATGTTACTGCCTTAATGTTCGGTGACACCGCTGTGAGCTCTGTAGCATGTGTCATTGTTTTGCCCTTTAAACCCATTTGTACAACCAGGAATGTGCTGTGTTCTCGGACAATTGATTGATTCGATAAAGATGGTGGAAATATGTCTGTGTAGTCTGACTTCTCATCTGATTTCCAAGACTTTTTTTTTTCTTCCCCCTCTCTATTGAAGCACTGGAAATCAGTGCTTTGAGGTCAAGTACATTTTCTGGCATCCTTTTAATAAAAACAATTGAATGGCTGATTGATTTTGAAGTCCTTTTGTTAAGCTATTTGTCTCAAAGCCTTGGAAGAGAAGGCAAATGTAGCATTTAATCCATCTGTCCTCCATAGTTTACAGTTGAGTATGCTTTATCTGGAATTTATCAAGTTTGTCGAGACATTAAAGTCAGTTTTTTTTTTTTTTTTTTTTATGTCAACACTTGTTTTAGTCTTTTTTTTTTTTTTTTTTTTTCAAATGTCTGCATGCCATTCTGGATCTGGATTATATTAAGTGTCTGTATGCCTGACGCAATATTCAATAACTCATGTTCTTATATTAGGGAGATGACAGGAAGAATGACAGACTTCTCTTAATTTGGCAGATCGTATTAAACAGATCTCAACTGATAGATGACATCTCAGCAAAGAATAAAAACATTTCTGAGTGTATTTGGGGCGAACTAATCTTATTAGAGTGAGAACACATTTAAAACTTATTTTGAAACACACACACACACACACACACACACACACACACACACACACACACACACACACACACACACACACACACACACACACACACACACAAAGTCTTGACTGAAGTCAGGTCCACTCTTAAAGCTGTTGTTATGCAGAATCCCCAACATAAATTGTCATTACATCGTCTTCATGCCCTTCCATCACGCCTCTCCTCTCCATGATGACCATAAAACTGGGTTTGAGAGGCTTTGCCGCCATGTAGAGAAGAGATTTTCCAACATCTGATAACGACAATAGCAACATTGTGCTCAGCAAACGATGAGATAAATGACGTGAGGACAGTCGTGTTTACTTGCAGTTCAATGAGGCAGTTAAAAATGCCCTCCTCGTCTCTTTCTTTTAATTCATGATGTTTGGGATGATCTCAGCCTGTCTGTGTTTTTGCTCTCGCTGGTTCAGACTTGCTTTGCCTTCTTCGGTCACTGCTTCATCCATAATACTAATCAAAGCTTTGAAGTATGCATCCAACACGATGGTCCACACACGTCTGCATAACTGCACACGCACGTGGCACAAACGCACACACCCTTATAAGCAGAAAAATATCAGTATCCCAGACAGCCTATCAAGAGGAACTAATTCAATATCCCTTTGCCTGTTTTAAATGTCATTCGCTGAGCTCATCCGGAGTGACATGTTTTTCATGGTGGAAATAAAGGAGCTTTATTAGGCTCAGAACACAGTGACGGGGGAGGAGGGGGGACGCGACGACGACTGCCGCCCTTCATGTTTTGAGAGAAATCCAAAAGGTCCTCATAAGGGTGGAATAAAGTTTGGATTTGCAGAGGTCTTCCGACGCCAATCAGATCCGCATGAGGAACCAAGTCGATTTAAGGCTGACTCAGAAGTGCACACAGAAATTTCCACTTTGGCCAGAAGCTGCAGTGTCAGTCATGAAGTGAAATGTCACCCAAATGCCTCATATTTCCTCATATTAAAATCTATTTAAGGAATAATCAAGAGTCGGAGTTAGTGCCAATCAGTTCTGCACTTGTTTTTAAAAAAAAAAAATTATATCATTTATGAATCGATGTATGCTTCTTTTCAACTTGTCGTTGTATCTGCATACATTTTACATTCTCCATCAATTTGGAATAATATTGGGGTGTTGTAATTCAGGACATATTTCTTAAAAATGTTGCTATTTCTGGGTTATATCCAGGTTAGTTTGTAGCTCGTCCTTGCTGGATGACGTCAGTGACTGGTGAGTGCTTGCCTGGAGGGGGTACAGCCTCCTCAGTTGCCTCATTGTGTCGGATAATGACTTCCCTATTGAAAATGTCCCCCCATGACCCCAGAGACAGACAGTAAGACGGCCTCGTCCAGCCGCCCTCCCTCCCCCCTGAGCCACCCTCTCTGGCATTTTGCCCACACAGAGGCGCTAACCTCAGTCCCGCGCCCGACCGCCCCTTTGCCTTCCTCCAGGTCAGCCTTACCGAGCGTTTGTGCCGGTTCTGGCTCATCTGAACCCGGATACAAACACACAGCTGTCAAGAACAGTAAGCTGGTCCGGTGCCCCCGAAGAGGAGGTCAGGGGGGAAGGTCCAGCTGGCTACAGAGCTGTAAATGTGAGAGGTTGACGGGGTCTGATGGCGGCACAATGCAGGTGGAAGTCTTTTAACCCGTCCCCTCTTCATCGTGAGAGCATCGAACGGACAGCTACTAAAGGCAAATTCAGATTTTTGGCATTTAACCGTATCAGCTGGAGTTGGCGTCTGTTGTTAATCCCTGTGTATCACCCACTTCCTGCAAGGCGTTTTTGCCTCTATTCCTTCTCCACGTTCCCCTTCTTCTTTCCGTCTTTAATGTCTCTTCATCTCTTTCCTTCCAGGGTTCTTGAAGCCCCAGTGCTCGTTGGCTCCTCCCATGCAGCGAGGTCGCTCAGGTGAGGTGTGTTCCTGCTTCAGCGGCGTGTGTCCCCTCCATCAGCGTCGCCTCTCCTCAGGTAACACCGACCGTCGAAACAAACCGGGTCCTAATTGGTTACTTGCGGGTTCTTGGGTCAAATGTTGGGGGAAACGCACTTTTTCCTTTTGTGATCTACCAGGTAAGAAATGTGTATTCTCATCAAGAAGGCGGGTGGACACCACACCCATGACTGAATCAGTTGAATGTTAACGGGAGGATTTTTTTTTTTTTTCGGAGCTGAGGAGCTCTAGCAGTTAATTTTGAGCGCATCTCGTGACCCGATGCTCCTAATGAGACTTTCTCACCATCCAAAAATCCCTTCTCATTTAATTTAATCTGTTTCATGACATCAAAGGCTGATGAAAATTATATTTCTCATAGTGCTCCACTGAAACACATTACTGTTTCTTAACTCGCTTGTTTTTTTTTTTAACAAAAATTAAGACTATAAACCTTAAAGAAACCCCCCCCCCCACCTAAACATGACTTAAGAGTGGAAAGTGTTGCTGGATGCTGCTGCACAAACACGCGTGCACACGCCGCCGCCTCCGGTCAGAGTCTGTTTTTTTTTTCTTCTTATGATTAATGGTGTCTTTGCATGCGGAGGCCCCCGATGACCGACAAGTTAACAGAGGTGCTCTGAGCTCCCCCCCCCCCCCACACTCCCCTTCCTCCCGGCTCCTCAGCCCGCCCTCTCAGGCGAGCGGAGTCTGACATCAGTGGGTCCTCTGAACTAAACTGTCTGGTATGTGGCTAATGAATAAGGGGGGTCCGAGCTGTGCAGAACATGTGGTTAATGCCGATACATTTACCCCTCCATCCATCCCAGAGGCTCGCTCCGGATGCGGCGTCAGAGCGCTGACCAGCTGAGCTGCCTGTCATGTGAGCAGAGCGTGACTTGCGTGGCAGGACAAAGTCACTTGAACATATCGAAATCATGAGATCACGAGAGCGTCTAGTCTACGTGATTCAGAAGGTGGATACTTTTCATAGAAATGGCAGAATCGGAGTGTTTTTGTGTTGTTTTTGAAAAGACGTCTTTGCGCAAAGCCTCAGATATGAATCTTCTTGAGCACATTTCTGTTTTTGGTTATTTATTGTTGTAGAGTGCAGCCTTCTCCTAATCAAAACCAAGTGCTTTTTGTCTTGTTTGAAATTAGACCAGAGTTTAATCTCTGTGTTCCATTTTGTGCTTCACTACAAATTAATCAGGGTCCTTCCTGCTTTGCTTGATTTAATTCATTTCTAGTCTACTTTAAGTGCTCTTTGCTGCATTAGTGGGATTAGTTCGTTAAAGTGCTTCATTGGATTTAAACATTTACAAGTAAATATTATTAAATGTTCTGTTGAAGCAGCCTCCCATGGAATTTTACAATCAGTTTTACCAAACCCAGGATACATTAAGGAAAACACTTCACGTTGAAATGTTCAGATATGTCGAGCCCAAAAAAAGAAAAAGACAAGGCTGTGTATCATAAGTTCTAGATAACAACAAAATCTGATCAATCTACAGTATAATCTAAATTTGATAAGCAGACACAGAATCTGTGCATGTTTCTTTCAGGTCAGCACCAAAACTGCTTGATGTCCCTCTCTACGTCCATTTATATCTGACAGTGAGACGTCCAAAAAAACCCGAAAAAGATACAATCAAATTTACTAATACGGTTACACTGATTCAATCCAGCACGTGTTTCTTTGGCTTGTCAGAGTTTTTATTCCAGTCAAAGTTTATCACTGAAGAATCAAGACACTCAGTCGTCCTGGAAAACTCCAAAGGTCATTCTTTATAAAGAGATGGAATATGAACGTGTCGTATACCGCTATATCACATCTGACAGTGTTGTTGTTAAGTAGACCATGTTAACTACTTGGTGGCAAAGTCAGAGCAGGACATTGAACCTCAACCTGCAGCAGGGACACACTTACTGTCTGCTTTTATTTTTGTTTGATTTTTTTTTTTTATGGCTTTTTAAAGGAAAAAAAAAAAAAAAAAAGTAAAAATCTTCTTTTTCTCAATTAAAGACCATTTATTTTGTTCATGCTTCGGTGAAGGCCCAGTAAGAACCCACTGCCCTCTCTTTCACTGGAAATACTTTTTCATGGACAAGTTTCAGCACGATGAGCTGCACAGTTATTCCACCTACCTCGCCCCCATTTCTGAGTATATCTTTGAGTTATCTTGATTGATTGCAGCATATTTTACTGTCACAGCTTGTGGTGAGGGTGGATGTGTTTCCTGAAAAACCGGGACCATCTGGATTAAAAGTGCAGTCTGTGCTGAAGTATGCCAAGGGTTTTTCCCTCTTTGTGTTGTGGCTATTTTAAGACCTTATAGCACACTAAGTTACGAGTCGCATTTGATTATTTTGTCTCCGACTCAGGGGCGAATGGAGAGGAGCGTCTTTTCTTGTTGCCGTTTCACTACACGGGATGTTTAAGTCGCTCAGTGGTGTGTTTAGCGGCCAACAGCAGAGCGTACCTCCTGGAGAAAGCGAAGTAACTGTTAAGTCACTGCAGCGGAGGGCAGACAGCCGCTCCGGAGTCTGAAGTTTATAGACCCTGTAATAATCATGGGTCTAATTATGGAATGTGTTACTATAAATCCACCAGTGTCCCTAGATTATGTGATTGTCCTCCAATCTCGACGTTCCAGCTGCCCGACTCGAGCCACAATGACAAGCTGGTGTGGGAGGCGTGTAGCGGTGACCAAGCAGGAGGTTTCTGGGAAGGCTGGCGAGCCTCGCCCGGAGGGGAGCCGTATTCAGCGGCAATCCGCTGAACTCCAGGCAGCGCACTGATGTGGCCGGGCTCCGGTTTCAGCGGTTTTACATTGTTTGGCCTTTTAAAAAACAAACTCTTACTGGAAAGGGACCGTGAGAAACGTAGTGTTCAGGACCTCGCGTTTCCAAAGGATCGCTTCAAAAAAAAAAAGCAATCTTTTGCTGTTTTATTTTTTTTTTCTTTTTTTTTTTTTTTTTTTTTTTTTTGAGTAAAAGGAGTCGTGATGGGAAAAATGTTTTTTCTTTTTCTTTTTCTTTTTTGGAATTGTGGTGTATGAGGTGAGAGAGAGGGAAAGCGTAAAAGAGAGACGCCATTGAAAACAGAGCGTTTTTAACAGGGCCATACAATGCAGGCCTTGTGCTGTGATTTGGTCCGTCCTCACCGAGCTGAGCGGAGGAATGGAAAAGATTATCCGCAGGAATGTCTGGGGTGCCCTCAAACAGAGCGGGCCGCGTGACTGGCCAATGGGAGAGAGGCCTGCAGAGCGGCGGGCTAATTTTTTCCTGATGAACTCAGCCGCCTGCTCCACAATGCAGTCTGATTGCCAGGGCTGAACTCACATATGGTCTGTGTTTGGAGGGTCCAAATGACAGGACCAATTCTGCCTGGAGAGAAAAGGAGGGGGGGTGGTGGTGGTGTTGGATGTAGATGATTATTAGTGGCTCTCCCTCTTTTTATTTTTTTTATTTCATTAGCTTTGGATGTGGCTAACTGGTGCACCCGAAAACATATTTGGACTGTCCAACGCAACATGCATCAGGTATACTGGGAGTCATCACTCTTTATTGATTGTGCTCCGTAAGTAGTAATTATACCCAAAGCCAAGCCACATAACTGTTCAGTGCGGTCCCACTTCATTACAGTGCCTCTCTGAATTATCTCACTGCCTCACAAATCCTGCCAATTAATTTGGAACCCGTTTACTATTCAGAGAACTTGGAAAGAGGCTCCGCTGCCCCCTCCACCTCCAACGAGCCAGAGTAAACTGCAGGGAAATGCAAGTGTCAGAGCTCCAGCTCTGTGCAAGTCATGTGTGCTTACTCGCTCATTGTTTTTCTGTGTTGCTTTTTTGCATCGGCACGGCAGCAATAAAGCATGTGGTGGGCCTCCGGAGAGCGGCAGCATGTGTTTGTAGACCTTGTGGTCGCACAGCAGGGTTCGAGACTCGCGGTCGGGGCGGTGGGGTGAAGGAGGCTAGAGAGAGCAGTTCTGGAAAAGGGGTGGGGGGTCGAGTTAAAGTGGCTCCCGGCTCCTCATGTTTCCCATCGCGGGGTCCTGCAGAGGTGAGGAGGGTCACGGAGAGGGAGCTCGTTAGCCTCAGCGTGCTTCGTGCTCCCCGCGCTCTAATTGGCTGGCCGGATTCAACGCTTTCCCTGGCTGCTTCCTGCTAGGTCAGCAGCCAGAGGGGCTGGAGGACACTAGGCTGACATTTATGGGACATGGACTCATTTCTTTGATACACAAACTCCCAACTATCCCTAACCTTTCTCAAGCTGCATGCAGCCAGTCGGTGGTTTTCTTTGTTTAGTTTTTTTGTGGTATGCGGTTGACTTGTGGCCAGAGTTCTGGGATTTGTCATAACTGAGATAAGAACTGCCAAACTGTGTCGTTAATTGGCCGTTTGGATTTAATATTAAACTTATCAGATACCTCGATACGATGGCTGCGCTTCCCAAGACGCACCGCCGCTTTTTAATGTCCATTAGGATCATTTTCAAATCCCTGACAGTTGAAGGCTTTATGCATTTATACGTACACAACACATTAGCACCGCTCGCTATTTTGGTAAATAGCTCAGCCTGTTGTTGACAAAGCGGCCCATAAATTGAAAATGATTTTCTAGCAGTGATTTCATTTTTTTTTTAGGTTATTGTTTTGAAGCAGAATATGTAGAACCAGTGAGGTATTGCAAAACCCAAAGTATAATTAAAGGTTAACATTTAAACCTGCGCTAGTAGATTTAAAAAAAATTTTTTTTTGCCATCTGTGGCCAACTCCATATTTGACCTACTCTGCTCAACAAATAGCAGTCAAGGAAAAACTGTTTCAGTCACGTGTTTTCTGGTCACATGACTTACAGTTTGTAAATCCAATGCTAAAAGATGAAAATGCCAAAAGGCCCCGTTGAGCTGACGGGATCTGCAAAAACATTCAGTGTGGGTGCACTGCCATTAGTGACATCTGTCAAATTACACATAGTCAGTTGATACGTTATTAATGCGTGAATATGTATTACAGCAGCTTTCAGTTCACTGCATGACTGATACTTCTATTGATTTGTCCAAAAATGGGAGTTCATGCTGCGTCCAGAAACTCTCTGAATGCTCGTAATATCTGACAGGTATTTTAACTGGGATTCCCCCCCCCCCTCCCCGCCCGAGTGATTTGTCCCCCGGTGGCCCGCTTCCACTGCAGCAACAGCCAGGATTCATATGTGGAGGCGTCCGTGCTGGTACAGAGTGACGGCAGCCATCCATGGAGGGTCACTAGAAATCAGAGCGACTAAGCCTTTGATAACTCTCTGAGCCTTTAATCTCCCTGCAGCACCATCAGAGTGAAATGCTATCTCATTGTTACAGCTCAAACACAGCGGCGAGCGAGGAGAGCAGGCAGCCGGGGACGTGGTGGACAGGAAATGGTCCTATTCTCGCTATCATTCAGTCTTTGTCATCTCCGTGGTATAAATGAGGTGTGTGTGTGTGTGTGTGTGTGTGTGTGTGTGTGTGTGGGGGGGGGGGGGGTTTGAGAGTTGAACTTGAATATTTCACTGAGCTCAAATTCTCAAAGGCAATTATTATGAGTTTAAATTTGAATCATAGCGGTGCAAAGGAAACAACATTTAAATTTAAATTATCAGGAGTACAGCATAATTTACTGCCTAATGAATATTGGAGCGGGATAGAAATGTATCCATTGTTCCTTTTCCCTTTAAAATCAGGGGGAGAACAGTCACTTTATTTTTTTGTTTTAAATTCATTTTCCGACACATCCCAGGTTATATTTAGATATAATATATTCTCTCAGAGGCAGTTTACGCAGACGAAGTGAGATTTCATTCTGCCACAGATTCCATCTCTCCGCGGAGTTTATCCTGACCCCTTGAGTGAGATTAACAGCGCAGGGTGTGAGGCTTTGCATCTGGAAAAGAAACAAGGGGGGAAAAAAAGGAAAAAGAAAAGGAATCCTGCATTTTTTATTAACATCAATTAAACATGAATAAGCAAGTTCTCATTCTTCGGGCCCCATGTTGCCTAACACAGAACAGTATGTTAATCACAGCGAAGCACGGCGAGTTCTGCTGGAATATATGGGCAAATTAACCAGTGGCATGAATATAAATGAATATGTACATCTCAACACGGATACCTCACTCCTTTATTCTATCTCTGCTCTAGTCAGCTGACAGAAACATCAGAATCAGGCTGCAGTGTCAGCGCAGCTTCACAGACCTCATCCCGAGTGCCATGTTGATATCAGTGAGGCCGACTAAGTGCACCGGCCTCATCGAACTGCACATAGACATCGGCACAGTGGGACATGAAAGAGTTGCATGTGTGTGTCACATTTTGCATTGGAACAGTCGGGCTGGCTCTGTGCAAACAAACAGTGGGGAATGTGTTCTTTATGTGCTGGAGAATACACCGCAGGCTCATATAAATCACACAAATACAACAGAAAAGGATTTACTCTCTGTAAAAAAAACAACAACTAAAACAGCAACATGTGTTATGATAGATGACCAGGATCACCCAACGAGAGCGCACAAATAAAACATGATTTTGAGAGACGGCATCCGCTTTGGCGCCTCGTTTTGTTTTTCCTCCGTTTGCTGAGATGATAGAGAATCTGAAATGTTTGCATTGAGCATCTGGATCAGTTAACAGCAGTAGCAGCGCCAGATATTTGGACAAGGCCAGACCGAAAGAAGAGGCCAACTTCTGATTTATTTATGAATTTTCTCTCCGAACCAATGCGTTTCCTGTTGTTAATGCTTTGCTTGCTGCAACATCCAGCGCTGCTGTGGTAACGATGAAGGAAAAACAACACGAGAACGCGGGATCGGTTTTTTTTTTCTGGGCCTCCGTTAACTTGTAATGTCGCTTTGCACGTCGGGTGACGATGTTTGATTACATGGCGTTAGACTTTCAGATTTTTCCTCATTGTGGTATCTGTCTTTAATCTGCAGTGCGATCCCACGTAGCGTTAGAGAGCAGATTTCCTCCGTGCCAGTCTTCACTTCGTGTTTGTTGAGGAGGTGCTGACGGAGCTCAGGTGTCCTTTCAGAGCGGACCGGGAGCTCGGTGCCGTCAGCGGCGGCTCGGGCTGCTCCTCTGCTCACCGTGGTCAGATGCTTCTGTCCTCGTCCGTGGGAATTTGAAGGGCAACGGCAGCTCCGGCTCATCAGACCCCCCCCCCCCCCCCCCCCCCGACCTCAGAGGAGGAAGAGCAGGGGGAGAGGGAGAGAGAGGGGTGAGGATTTAGCAAAGGAGAGAGGAGAGAGGACGGGCGGGCGACTGTTGGTATTTTGACGCTAAAGTGATTCGACACGCTTGGCATTATAGCTGGCTTGGCGGTGCGGGGGGAGGAGGGGGAGGGAGGGAGGGAGGGCGGGCGAGCCAGGCGGTGCAACCGAGCGCTTCATCCGAATGTCACCGAAGCCGATCTCGTGAAGTGGAAGGTCAGAAACGTAGCACCTGCCCTCGTGCTCCCGCAATAGGGCAGAGCAGCAGTGGAAGGGTGTAAAGGGGGGAGAGGACGAAGGGGTCGCCGAGGTCTGTGAAAGATGGACGAATCGGGCGGGCGGAGGCAGGGCGGAGGCAGGGTGGCAGAGCCCTGACCTCTCAATGTCACATGTCTCCGCTGCCCAGCAACAGGCCCGCCCGAGTGTGCTAATGCAGGCCGGTACATGCTGGGACGTGAGAGGTGGAAGTGGGGGAGAAGTGTTTGCAACTCCCATGTGCTTTCCCCTCCGAGAGCCACTGCTTTGAGGTGCTTGGAGAAAGAGAAGAGAAGAGAAGAGAAGAGGGGTGGGGTGACGGTAATGCTGCAGCTAATGGAAATGTCTTGTCGGGACTTGGTGTAGGTCCGTGAAGCGGCTGGCCCTCGAGGAGCCGACTGTAGCAACACCAAAGCTTCAGCCGACAACCGAGATGCAGGAAGTCTGACATCCCCTCCCCCCCCCCCCCAAAAAAAAGAAGACCACAGTGGTCGTTTTGGAATTAAAACATTTCGTCAAGGATGATTAAAGCCAGTTCATGACAACTTGGATTGCATCTTAACTGCTTTGGTCCTCCTATTGTAGTAGTTTGTACTCACTGCAATAAGAGACTTTACTACAACCAGAGCAGTAAGAGGATTACACTAGTTGTAAACAAACCAACAGTTTAGCCAGATTATCCAAAGCACTGTATTTAGAGGTAAGATCGAATATGAGCACACCCACAATTGCAGTAATGACTGTGTGTACGTACCAAATACTGTCGGCTGTGACAGATATTTCCCATTGGGCCTATTGGATAATCATTGTACTGTTTGTTTTTGTATTCCTTTCCAAATAAAAGAGGCTTAGAAGAGGATTGTTTGACAGCTCAACAGGTGATTTGTTGCAACTTGGTGCGACAGAAATTGCAATAATTTGAAATTCTACTTTAACCCAGACGTACTTGTGCCCGGACGCAGAGAAGACTTGTGTGTGTGTGTGTGGGGGGGGGGGTATCGCAGGAAGTCGACCTTTAGTGTCTGCCCATGCAGATGGCTCAGTCAATGCGGATGTGTGATGGAGTCGGGACTGTGGGAAAGAGCACACCGAACGCCACAGGGGCATCATGTCCACAAGTCCATTACACTCACTGACATTGAGCTAATTGACTAGCGGCGGTGGTGGCATGACTTTGAAACGAGGATGGGTGAAACGGAGAGTAATATCCAGAGCGGGTGGCAGAGACGGCGAAAGATTGCTGAGGGAGGGAGGGGGCGGGGGGTGGGGGGCAAAGTCAAAGTTGAAACTCGACGGCTCAGCATCGACATATCCACGGTTGTTATTTATCGGATGGTTTTGGCTCCGTGGTTCAGTTAGCCGGACCTTTATGAGTCACACTGATAAGATTTCCTGCTTCACAAACTTTTGGGGTGATGGCGCGGGCACGACGGTACGAAATCCAAAGATAAAAACAAGTCCTAAAAAATGCAAAAAGAACTGAAATGAGTCTCATGTACTTGCAGATGTCTTCATGTTTGTTTTATTTAGAGGAGCGGTTTAGCCGTTGCAGTCGCTCACTGGCTGGGCCAAAAAAAAAAAAAAAAATCTCCTGAATATTCACTTGTTTCACAGGCTGCAGACAAAACGAGACAAAACAATCCCCGAGACATCACCTTTAGACATGACCCTCTATTGTCTGACACCTGATACGTGTCCCGGGCGTGTCTTCTCTCACCTGCCGTGCTCTGCTCCAGCCCGAGGCTCCAGGAAGGAGTTAATCATTTACGTGACAGTTTTGCACTAAATATTATGAAACCATCCAGAGGAGCTGGAATATTTAGTTCCTATCTGGTAATACTCGTCGAGTGTAGATCTCCTCTGCAGCATCAAGACAAGAGCGTAATGCCAGAGAGGAAAAAGACCTCATGCGTCGGCTTTTTTGCGGGAGCAACTGGTATATTGTTACGTGTGCGTGTGGTTATGTATATGTCACGCCTGTGTGTGTATACGCATGCTGTATGTACTGTATTTAAAACGGCTGTGCGCTCTAAATCTCTTTGCCAGCTGTGGCGGATAGCGTTTTAGATTTTAGCACGTACCACCCGGATGAGTGAATAGGAAGAGCTGAGTCCCCGCATTGCCATCCCCCCTCCCCTTCCACACGCACACGCACACGCACACACACACACACATCCAAAATGACTTGTGTTTGCCCTCCGCGCTGCAATTAGTCTCCCGCCCTCCGATGTAACGACTTCATCGAGATGTGATTTTGTAGAACATCTATGTCAAAGGCAAAGAGGAGCGGCAGCAGCTGCCTGTAACGCAAGCTGATAATGAGCATGTATTTGTGTTTATTTAACACCCTCCCTGCCATCTGCTCCATTTATTGTGAAACACAGACAAGGGCACGCGCGTACGAGCCTGACGATTACACAACAGCCGGCCGAGGTCTTTCGCGATGGAGGCGTCTTCCCCGACGCCGGCGCGCTGCCAGTTCCATTATTCAGAGGCGACGCGTGAACCGAAACACGACGAGCAGACACACGGCATCAAGTGTCAAATGCACATGTATCAACAGAGTGACGCGGAGATGCTCGACGCACAGTCAAATTCAATGTGCGCGCGCACGCACGCACGCACGCACGCACGCACACACACACACACGCGCATACCACTTAAAAAGATGTGATTAATGTGAGCGGAAGCCTGCGTGGAGGACCACGTCTGTTGACATCATTATACTTAATACAACAAGCGCTCGCGGTGTTTTTCTGCCCTCCATCTGCCTGCCAAAGGTCACGGAGGTTAAAGGAGCATATAGAGCTTATGGGAAAACAAGCAGGTCTATTATCAATGACGGTGCCTCTGTGTTATGTGATGATTATGCATTTGTTGATTTTGCCTCAGAACACCTGTCCACATAATTATCTTTTGTGAACTCAACACATTTAGCATGTGGGAGTGGAAAAATTAATGCCGGGGCGCAGCAGCACTGCAGGTTACATAATGAGCATAACCTGAAAGCACCCGATCCTCTGAGCAGCATGCTAAAAGCACCATTTCTACCTCAGCTTTACTGCACTTTGTTATCTGACCGCATGAGTTCTGTCTTCTAAAGTTAATACTATCTGAAGAGGGTTGACCTCCTTTATCTCTCATAATCTTAATCATAACCTTACCTAAATTGTAACCATGTTGTCCGCAGGTTGTGTTTATGAGTCGGCAGAATTCAAAACAGAGATATAGATATTCATAAAACCTAACACAACATGTGGAAACACTTTTATGATGCTTATTTTTTTTCCCCTTTAACAGCAATAGCAGCAGTGCAGTAAGGGTTACATATAAAATAAAAGTCTAACGGGAATAGATTGATCTAGATGGAAATGCTACGAGCAAGTTGTACTGATGAAACGGCAAAAAAAATTCACGACACAGATAAACACAAGGGAGGTCAAGCCTGTTAACAGGATTGTGAGTGTGCGCCGAGATCTCCAGATACATTTGGAGCTTGTAATTCTTTATAGGGATTCTCAGCCAGTTTAGGATCACACCTCCATAAAGTTGGACCCACAACAGACAGATTAAACACAAAAAGGAAATGTCTAAATCAAAGCAGCAGTGGCAGAGATATCCCGCAATTTTTTTTTGACTCCGTAAGGGTAACACTCTAAAAACAGTGGATCCTACAGTTCCCATAATGCAACTGGATTGGGTCTTTGACAAGCACATACCCCCCCCCCCTTTTCTTGTAAACCAGGGCTACTGACATCAGTTTCTTTTTATTCAAACATGAAAGATTTTATTTAAAAAAACAATACTCTTTGTAATGCAGTTCTGAAACATCCTATTTTTTCCCACAGTTTCCCGTCTCAAGATTAGTTTTGATTGGCTGGAACATTTTTAAGTGCAGCGCATTGATTGGCAGAGGCGAAGCCAAACTGAGGGCTGACCTTTCTTCCAAGTGGTCTGTGGGTGCTCCACAGGAATAACATGATCATCCTTAAAGTTGCTCTCACTGAGTCTTGTGGTGACTTCAGTTCACGTTTATGTGTCTTCAGTTCACATTTATGTGACTGGAGTACTTTGTTGTCATGCGAGTTATATTATATACCAGTTGAATTAGTATCTACTGAAGACACACCCCAGTAGATTGATTTGTGGTGGTGATGTCCAGATTGATGCACAAATTGTTAGACAGGTGGACGTGCTTGACAGCACGTCTCCATGACTACCTGTATGTACAACAGCTTTCTAGATTTGTGCTGTTTTCTTGCCTGAGTTCTTCCAGTCCCCACAAGAAAAGAGTCAGTTATAAGAAAAGAGTATCAGATATTATTCACAGCAATAACCTGCTTGGCAGATCTGAAACGCTCTCCTCTCGGCCAATCAGATATCCAAAAACAGGGTTCAACAAATGGACACAGCGGTCGAAACTAGTCGGGACGAGCACAGCCACAACCACATAATATCTACGAGACTGTATGTCTTCAATGTTGTTTTGAAGGAATTGATTCTGGTCAGATTGACATAAAAGCAGAGAAAGCCTGAAACATCTCGGCACCCCAAGAACTACTCAGGATGTCCAGTGGATTTCAGGTCTGGATGGCATTACTGACAGCAGGGGTGTGTTCACACGCTGTGTCGTATCAAATATTAAAATATGTCGGGGAAATTTCACATACGAGAGCGTGCAGGGAGGCAGAGCATTGTCTGGCCTTCTGGCAGAACAAATTTTTGCAGGATAAACAGGCGGAGAGGGACCATTTCAAACATTGACAAGACATCAGTTGTTGCTTCTCACTGTGCAGCAGGAGATGAGGCTCATATCAGATTCTTCAAAAATACAATAAATGTGGAGCTGTGGCCTCAGGGTCAAGAAAAGGTGTACATTCAAACAACTCTTCACAACATCTTCTCTTCAGTCGAGGTGTATGCCGTTATCAATAAATCCTTCAGGGTGTTTCATCCCATAATTCAATAATTTACATCAAACCGCACCTCCAGTCTGAGCGATGCAAACGGCTTCATGCCTTTCAACTCCGCCAGAGGAGGAGGAGCATGGGGGTGATTTCTACCTCCTCTCAGCCATCGATGTGGACGCCAATATGTTTGTGAAGGAAGTGTTTGATTTTATGATTCACGTGCGATCACAGGATCTCTTTTCCTTATTTCATCTCCTTATCTTACTTTGGTTTTTAATTGGGTTGAGAAGAAGAGGTTTTGGGGATTTGAAGTTTTTAAGGAAAGTTTTACCCGAGCGTAAACAGTGCTTTAGTTTCACATAAGCAACTGATTCTACCATTCAGACTTGATTGACATGTGTCATTAGGTGCGTGTAGGTGTATTACATAACCCGGGATCAAGCGTTTACCTGTGTACAGGATGAGTGCAAGATTGTAGTTCCTCTGTATGTTTACTTCCGTGACCTATACCACAGGTCCCCGAGCAAAACAAACCAGCAAACAAAGGACTCTGCCTTCCTGTTTGTGTGCTGCCGGGAAGCTGAAGGGAACACGTGCCTAAAAAATGAGAACATGCAAACCTGCAGTCAGGGAAGACGAGAAATATAGTTACTCAACAGTCTCCGAGAGAGTGCTTTATTTACCCTCTCTCATCCACTAAATGAAGCGTATCATAATGTTTTTACATGACGATGTGGCAGCGTTTGATCTTCCTTCATGTTTTCTATCATTACTGCAATTTCTCAGCGTAACTGAGGCTAACGATTCATCAGAGTACCAATCAGGCCAATTGCTTCCTCTTTTTGTTATCTTATTGTATTTCCATGGAAATGCTGTCTGCTTGTAAGAGATTTAAAAAAAAAAAAAAAAAAAAAATTTTTATCAACTATCTCTACGGAGAAATGTTCAAGAGAAGATATGGTTACAGTTAATCACGCCTGGGTTCACCTAAGAAAGTTTTAGTTTTTTGCATTTTCACAATTTAATTGAAATTCTGCATAAAAACAGGTGAATAGAAAAGTGCTCTGCCTCTCCATCCTGTCTCTTCCTTCCCCTCCATCTCACTCCTCCTCTGCTTCCTTCTCCCTCCTGCCTCTCTTCCTCTATTTCTCCACACCAGTAGTCCTGAATCGCGTTCCGGTGGATGTACTCGTACAGCCAATAAACGCGGCCTACGCGACTGATCCTTCTTGCCTGTCTTGTTTACACGGGGTGCGTTTCCCCCCTGCGCCCAAAAGAGACGTTGACCTTTCACCCTCGGGGCAGTTCACCCTCTTTATCTCGCATCGTTGTGCAGCTGACGAGTCCATCGCAGCCAATCACGTGGCGGAGGTTTCGCTGACGATAGCGGAGAAACACGCTTAGGTCTTCGTGAGGGGGATTGGCGAGTGGAGGGGGGGGGGGGTGATTTCCTCCTACGTTCACGTACGTATTTCCATCAGGCCCTGGCGGAGGGCTTATTCCTCGGAGGGAACGTGGGAGACAGAGGCGGTGTTGTGCAACCACTGTGTCATGAATCAACCTCTCCGTTGATCTTGTGACTCGCTCCCCGCCACCCCCAGCACTCCCCCCCCAGGTCAAGTCTGGAGTTCAAAGGTTGTCTCTGAAGCTCGTCTCTAATCTGCACTTCAACGTCAAAGAGAAAAGGTGTAAACTGGCCCTCTGTTGGCAGTAGACCGGACATGCTTGTTGCAGCGTCGTGATTTGTAAATGAAACTAAAGGCCGACATTTAAAAGCACATGCGCTTTTTTTTGTCCAGATGTTTCCATCATTTTACTGTTTGTTTGTGAGGCGTTTTATTTATTTTTTCAGATGTCCGAGCGGCAACGCTGAAGGAAACCCAATCGCTTTTGTCCTGATTATTGTTGATGCTTTTCCGAGTCGTCTTGTCTGCTGAAAATGACCGGGCAGCAAAAAGCGTGAGGCCCGGAAACATCAAAGTTGGAACGTGGCTTTGAAATTCCGTTCATAGTCAAATAACAGTTTAACAGTTCAGAGCGATTATTGAGGAGTATTTTGGTTTGAAATGCACATTCCTAATCCGAACTGTTTGGACTGAGGAAATTATTTACTTTTCTACCAAAGGAATTATCAGCCAATATCAAACTTTGTATCACCATAAAGATAGCAGGAGCAACAATGCAAAAATTCAAGTCAACAGTTTGAGCGGATGAATTCAGTCGGTCAGATAAAGGGTGATCTGTCGAGCAGCCCCACTTTAATATGACACACCTAGTAGAAGTCTCTGGTTTGAATCCCGATATAAGCTCTGAACAACTGGTGAAACAAACATCCAGATCCTTCAGATCTGCTTGGACTGCTGTTATTGACGTTTGCGTCTATATATATATATATTTTTTTATAATTATGGGTGTTGGACTGGAACCTCAAGGTGGTGCCACTTTGGCCCCTGGAAACATGGAACAGGCATTTTACACCATTTTATAGTCTAAAAAAAAAAAAAAGTAATGAATAAAAACTATTGTATTCAACCCAACGTGCCTTTTTTTTTTTCTTCTTCTTCTTTTGCCCTTTTTTTTCTGCTCTTAAATCCATTTTTTTTCGTGGTTGTTTATTGGACCACGAGTGCTCTCAAAACATTTCTGAGCATCGAGCTGTTCCATGACAGAAGAGATCCCGTGTAAAAACACGCTGCTCAGCGATGACAGCGAAGCACTCGGCTAATCTCTTTGTCATGTGACGGTCTCCTTCGCCATTCAGTCGACCCTCTGCGTTTGACCCGCTGACCCCTGAGGTCTGTCCCGTCCACCTTACTCCTGCCAATCGGGTCGGGTTGTTACGGCCACATGGGCGACTGCGGATCCCGTTTGCGGCGTTGTGAAGGGAGCTGACCTCCCGCCCGTGGCTCCTCCATTAGCATACTTGTTCAAGAATGTTTTTCTTATTTGCTACCATCCTTCGCTATTCTCTTCCTTTTACTTTTTTGTTTGTTTGTTGTTGTGCTCCTCCCAGCACTATCCCTGAAGTATGGAGGAAATGGAAAGAGTGAGTGGAGCAAAAAAAAAACAACAACTGAGAATGCGAGAGCTGAGATATTCTACAGGGGATTGTGGGAACCCACTGATAAAGGCTTGCATCTTAATCCATCCTAAGGCCTGTCTTACGGTGTACTATGAGCTTTTATGTGATCATTAAGAGTGTGTGCTCGTATGCGCAGCCACATGCACACTTGAGCAGGAGTGTGTGTGTGTGTGGCTTTGCGTATTTGAAATGCTAATGTTTTCTTTTTTGTGCAATCGCTGATGCAGTGGTGCCGTCCTTTTGAATCGTGCATTTCAAGGTTCTTGGAGATCTTCAGATATCTTCCGTAGAAGCACGACACACCTCATCGCTTTTGGAACAAGGCGACGCTACTTCGCAGCGAGTGCATAATGGCTTGTTTTATAGCTCATAAGTATATTAAAAGCACTAATTAATGCGCCGCAATTCCCCCTCTAATGCAGTGCGCAAGGTAGGGATCCCTCTCCCGCTCTCTGAGGTTACGCCTTCAGCTCCTTCGCTCCTCCTTGAGCTTTAGTGGAATTTGGCTGGTGTACGCCGAAGGGAGGAGAGGAGGGAGGCGCTCATCTTGTTTCAGTGCTTTATGAGTCTGACGTGTACGTCTGTAATTGCGGTTATGGGTGATTAAACTCTCGATGCCCCTCAGGATCCACAGCCAGCTATCAGTCAGCGTCAGCCGCACGGCGCTGCTCACAGAAGCTCAGATTGGTTCATCTCGGTGTCTGTCAGATAATGCTGCTGCATGATGCTGTTTACCATATTCCATCTTCTTATTTTCATAATCGGGGACTCGAATTTGAGTAGTGTTAGTGTGATGGATATGTGTAAAATGTGAAGAAAAAAACAAAACAGGAAACAAATCGCTGTCTGCAAAATTTTAGTTTTTATCCTTTATTTCATGGCAGTCCAATTTTGGGCCCACGGACCAAGTTTGCCCCCAAACCGTTTTTGTTGATGCTCACCACGGCATTTAAGAAGCTTGTGCTCATTCTCCCTTTTCCTAAATACTACAAAATCCAAAACGATGAACGAACTGCACATTTTGTGCAGTTGAAAAGTGCGTAAAATTAGATTTACAGCAAAGTACGGCAGAGTGATGTTAAGCCTCCCTTTTAAATTACGCCGGCCGACGTCTAATCTACAAAGAATGATGTTATTCTCTCTCTCTCTCTCTCTCTCTCTCCTGCTGATGCTCATGTGCTGTTAGTGCGTCACTGACTTTGAGTTGCCATCAGGATGAGAGATGGAGGCAGTGGCACAATAATGTTTTTGGCAATAATTCCTACAAATGACTTCCTATTAAAAAGCGTAGTGTTTTAATTATCCTGAAATCTTATTTTAGATTTAGAAATGTTTAGTATCTGTAAAGCATACATCATTTTAATGGAATTTCCTTTCACATTTGGCCCACTGGTCAGATGTACACGTCACCTGTAGCTCAGAGAACATGAAACATTTTTTATTTAGTTTTCAGTCAGACGACCAATCCTGCAGCGGATTCATTATTTTCACTCTCTTCCGCGGGATCCTCCTCGCTTATATGTTTCACAAACTTGCTGAAGCAAAATAGGAGGCAAATTATGTTCATTTTATAGCTGCTGTTGTGTGTGGGTGGATGGAAGTGGGGTACTGGAATGAAGAATCCGTTGATCATTTCATGGTATCTGTATGTTTATGTATTCATGCCTGTGCGCAATGTGCCGTCATGCGTGGCGTCGTATCTATACAGTGTTGTTTGAAATATATTTATAACTTCAGAAAAGGGAGGCCCTGAGGCCGGCTGCTCGCTGGTCTAATTGGCATGTTAATCATGTCTCTGTGGGTGGGATCTGAGTGTCTGTGTGTGTGTGTGTGTGTGTGTGTGTGTGTGTGTGTGTGTTTATGGAAGATCCATGACTTATCTCCAGAGGCAACACAACGACCGCTGGAGTGTTGTCCTCCTCGCTATCCCGCTCCGACACTCCCACGATGACAGGACACGGATTCTCTGGGCCGGGGGGAGATAAGCGGCCAGGCGTCCGAGCATCACCTATCGCCTGGATTTGAGTCCAAATCAAACACTCGAGTGTGTGCTAATGAGGAGCTGTGTCTGTTTGGGAGAGTTATCTGTCAGTGGCCTCCTCCTCCCATGAGCTTGCTGACTTGGCTGAGCCCTCGTGCTCTGTTAGAGTTGGGATGTTTTCTCTTGTCTGCCCCCCCTCCTCTCTCTCCCCCCTCCTCCTCCTCCTCCGCGCCGTACCCTTGGAGGCAACAAGGAAAAATGAGAAGGAATCCACGCCCTCTTTACCCCGAGGACCCTTGTTAGTCACGGCAGGGCGACCTCATGGAGGAGGATGCAGGGTCATGAGGGCAGGGGAAATAATTTAAGTGTAAGCACTGCAAGACAGAAAAGGAAAAAAAAGGTCGAGAATACAAAAGGAAGGGGAGGAAAATGAGAAGTCATTGAAGAAAGAAGTGTAGCACCACATCTAAAGATCCTGCCTTGACTTGACTGACGCACAGTGTCGGGTCAATCCGGGTCAGCCCGGGTCAGCCCGGGTCAGCCCGGGTCAGCCTCACTCCCTCGCGTGAAGGGCTCAGTCTGTAGAAGCAAGGAGTTGATCAATGTGTGACAGCCCACGTGGGCCTGAAACAGCCATGAATAGACTGTGAACTCTTTCACAGCTACGCTTCTTTAAGGGCTTTTTTAACAGCACGTTTTGTGTTTGTCTTTGCTGCAAAAAAAAAAAGTTGTTAGTAAAGCGGAACAATTTTAAAGGTGCAGTAAGATTAATTCGTTAATTAGAGATGTTTACTTCACATTCCAGGCTGATAACTCATATTAACTAATTCTTGTTAAGGATAGTGAAAACTGAAAGTGAAAAATGACCCATAATGTCGCCATTCTTGGTGTTTTTGAGCCATTTAATCTGCAGCCAGACTTCATCATTTGGTACAAAACACTTAACTGAAGCTTATTTTAAAACCTTTCCAGATGCCACTCGTCATTTTCCACCAATTACCAAGACCCATCCCGTTTTGAAAAGGCCATGCACAACTGCAGCGTCGCCTGTGCTGTTGCACAAGTGCCTCAAGTTTCCTCTTGCACCGTTTCAACACTGCGACCTTGTTGCTATCTTGTGATTACATCCTAATACTTGTGGTACTCTTTCGCCACTATTCTCGGTGTTTTTGAGCATTTTAATCAAATTTCTCTTTTCAGTGGGCAAAGAAAAATAGTAGTTCCCCCTTCAACTTGGTGGAAAAACCCGAGCTGAAGCTCCTTTTGAAAGCCTTGCTGGACAGCGTGTGTTTGTTGGAGAGCTGCCAGTGAAAATGCGAGCGAGGGGAAGTCAGCAGACTGGCTGTCTTCTGTTCACTGTTGTTCAGATTGACTCTGTCAGGCCAGCCTTTGAGGCCCGTGATCCAGGTGGTCTGTTCTGCACGGCGCCCTCTCCTCTCCCCTCCTCACCACCCCCCCCTCCCCCTCCCCCCCTCCCCCCTCCCCCTCCCTTCACCTCGGCCACCCCGTGCCCACAAACACGCCTGGCATCAGCATGCTTCCTCCCGGAGCGGCGGCGTCGTCCCTCCGCCAATCGCGACGCTCGGCAGCAGTGGGCACATCGGCGCGAGCCAATGAGCGACACCTGTTTCTCTCAAGCGTGGCCGTCCGTGCCAATCATAACACCCACTTTATTTGGCCTCTGTCGCCGAGCCAATCCCAACACGTAATTCACGGGCATACAGGCCATGAGAGGCACACAGGCAAAAAAAAGAAATACGGATTTTATCGCTGGGGAACGGAAAATAACTTTCCCAGCACAAAAGTCACAGCGAATGTGCGTTGCATCATTGCATCATTGGAAAAAAAGTATCTCGCATTAAAGCAACCTTTCGACAGGACTGAGGGATCATTGTTCAGCGGTGAGACTGTGGGAGAATGACTAATTTTTATGCCTTTTGAAAGGACTACAGCTTTCCCCTGTTTGTATGCACAGCTGAGAACCGAGGACAGAATCGCATGTTTTACTTTTTCATACAAATAAATAGATTCGTTTATATTATGGAGCAGATGTAGCTTGGTTGACGGTCTTTCCTTGTTAGCAACAGCTGTCAGTTGATGTCCTCCAGAAATCGTCAGAGATTTCTTTGCGAAAAGCCAACAGATTAAGTCAATAAAACCACTAAATATAAAAAAACAACATATAAAGACTCAATACTTGGTCAAATAGCTTGTTAGACTGCTTTTTTTTTTTTGCCAATTGTTTGACCTTTCCCTGAAGGATAATACAACACAACAGGAGTCACATGATTGTGTGAGACGTCCGCTTTTACATGATAACTTCATTTCGTCTTTTTCACTGAAGTAAGGTCTCAGACGTCCATGAAATTCTCTGGTTTGTTTCTGATAGCGTGTTTGTTCCAGTGATAGAACCTTCAGTTTGCAGGAGACACAATCATAAACGATGACCTTCGTAGTGCAAGAAAGAGGGAAGGAAACCTGAATTTCATTTATTTATCCAGCCAAGAAAAAAATGTCAAGTTTGAGTTTTTTAGCAAAGGATGTCAAAGTCAAACTTCCAAACAATCCGATCTGAAACTTTGATGTAAAATGCTAAATATTTGACACGTTGAAAAAAAGACACTGCAGCCTCCTAAATCAGACATTTTATCCGAGCTACCTGATTCTACATCCTTGTTCCTTGATGTTGTATTTATAAGTTTAAATTATAAATGAAAGATTAACTGGGTCGTGATCTGCAAGACGGAACGCGTATCACTCTAATGGGACTGAAGGCACAGTCGTGGTTGCAGATACGTTGCAGAGCGGAGGTTCTCGCTTCGCTAACAATCACCGCCTGGCAAAGAACATTGGACGAAGTGCTTATGATAATTAGCATTAAAGTAGAGGGAAATCATGAATAATGCCATGTATCAGTCAATCCTCAGTGTGACCAAATCATTTTTTTCTTTTTTCTTTTTTTTGTCTTTACACAAACTTAATTACCATTCGCATATTCAGCGACACGCTCGCACTGTACAGACTGGATGTCTCGGAGAAGAGCAGCACTGCGACACTGGCGTGCTGCAGGTGGAGGAGATGTGGTGGAGTGGAGTGAAGACGGGTCTGGATTTTAATCAGCTTTATTTCATTACATACAGATCCGATGAATTATGCTCCGATTGTCCATGACACCAATCCTCCCTCAACGATTTACAACAACAACAACAACAGGCAGATGAATAACAACCTGCCGGCAGGCTCATATGCCGTGTACACAAGCATCACTGATACTCAAACGTTCTGGATCGGTGCCTTGAGCGGGTCGAGCTCGATTGCGGTCGGAGCCGCGATAGTTTTTTTTTTTTTTTTTTTTTTTTGGCAATTAGCGGTAAACAGTTTGGATCGTCAAGGAGCCGGCTACTGATCTCAACCTCCAGCTGCTGAAGTTAATAATAGGCGTATCGTTCAAGATAATACTGGTATATGTATATTGTGATAAATGCAATTTTCCGACCTCATGTTGACGTGATGAGGTCACACACACACACACACACACACACACACACACACACACACGTGCGCAATGAATCTCACCGAGTCATTGTTGTTTCCAAACAGAACTGAGAGATCATTTTTGCTCCGTTTCGACTGAACATTCGAAGGCATGATGTTACATTTCTGCCGACATATAAATCTGGAACACTTATTTTGTTCAAATTGCGTGTTAATACAGCATTCAGTATTTTGTCACGTCGTCAAGAATGTCTTCATCGCTGAATACCCAGACATGTCGCGATGTTATTTTAGAGCAACATCGCCCACCCGTATTTAAGATAGTAAATATTAGCTGAAATGTTTGCTGATGATTTTATGAGTGGCTACGGCGTTACTGTTTTGCTTTTTTTTTTTTTGGGGGGGGGGGGGGGATCTGCTTGAAACCCCCTTCGTCCCCGGGCTCGTCACGAGTATCCACAGCACACATCAGAGCGGAGCAGCAGCCGGTGCTGCTGTTTAACTCCAACACCTGGCGATGGATCCCGCTCCCCGGTGTTTGTGTTGTGTTTGTGCTGTCTAAACACCAGCTCGCAGTGTTCCTCACGTCCCCGGCAGAAGCGATGGGCTTCCAATTGAAAGAGAGCACAAACGTGTGAGAACACGGAGTAAGAAAGGGAGAGTGGGGGAGGGGGAGGGAGGGGGGGGGGCTGATGCAGGTATCTGTAAAGAGGAGAGAGAAGAGCTGGCAGCACTCTCCCCAGCGTGTCTTCCCAGGACATGAAAGGCTCGCTGCTCCGAACTGGGATTATCCTCCACCTCTGGGGAGTCCCTCTGATGAGCGGAGAAGGCAGAAGGAAAGATGTGGAAAGAAATTGAAGGAAACGGGAACAGAGGAGGAGGAGGAAGGATGGGAAAAAATGAAACGTGAGAGCGCGAGCGAGAGTTAAAGAGACATGCATCCGTGGGCTCTCACCCACACTGATGCCGGCTCCACTTCAGGGCCTGCTGATGATAATGGTGCTTCAGTTTCTTTCCTCCAGCAGCCTTCAACCTTCGTGCTGGTAATTCAGCAGAGAGCCCTGCTCCTGTTTGATCTGACTTCCACCTGAAAATCATCTCCGCTGGCTCAGATGTGATCAAGACAGGAGACTCAGGGAACAAAGATTTTAAAGAGTGGTGCGATAATTTGATCATGTTTCATCTTAAATCAGTTTGTTTCAGGAATGTCTTGAATCAAGTGTACTTTTTTATATCCGAGTGCGGATCATTCTTGACAGCTGTTGGTTTGTAATGGAAACTTGGCTGAAACAGGGTAATAATTCAGTACAGTGACAGACAATTCAAGGTAAAGGATCATTTCGGACACACAAATACCAAATATTTTCTTTTGCCAGCTTCTCAAGTGTAAAATGTATCATTTTTGAATTATTATATTTGGGTTTTGGACCATTTGATGGGTAAAAGTGATAATCAGAAGGTGTCATCTTGAGCTTTGGCCAGTTGTGATGGAAATGTGTCACTCTGCTGACATTTTTACAGATCAAACAGTTTATTAATTGAAATCATGAGATGAATTAACACTGAACTTTCAAGAAATTTCTAAAATTGTTGCTTTGGTTCTTGTGCAGTAATGTTTCATTTGCGAGTTTCCTTCAAAGAACGTTTGAAGTATTTTCACTTGTTAGAACAAAATGAGTTTGAAGATTAAGCTGAGGAACTTTGAAACTTTACGACTGAATGAAATATGTGTTTAAAACGGAGCGTTCTGGGGAATGAAGTTATACTGTTGACATAAAGTGTTTGAGTTGTCCACGGGACTTATTTTGTTAATAATGGGCCAAAAGGTAATTGATTTTGTGTGTACTGGACAGACTGTATGTGTGCAATCGAGCAGTGTTTGTGTGTTTGTGTGTGTGTGTGTGTGTGTGTGTGTGTGTGTGTGTGTGTGTGTGTGTGTGTGTGTGTGTGTGTGTGTGTGTGTGTGTGTGTGTGTGTGTGTGTGTGTGTGTGTGCGCTGGGCTACATTTTCCTGATTTAGTTTATTTATCTTGGATACGGCGTGCCTCCGATCCTTCGCCTCCACCCCACAGGATTTTGTGCTATTTGTTTGCTGTGAGTCGATGTACCGATCCAAAGTACACTCCTCCGGTGACAGACACGCGCGCGCACGCACGCACACACACACACACACACACACACACACACACACACACACACACACACACACACACACACACACACACACACACACACACACACACACACACACACTCTCTCTCTCTCTAGGACATACAACCCTTGCTCTTAGTGAAGCGCGTGTGTTCCCACCCGGCTCGCGAGGCCTCTTCCTGCAGCACGTACACACATAGTTTCCCATCGTTCCCCCCCCCCCCAACACACACACACACACACACACACACACACACACACACACACACACACACACACACACACACACACACACACCCTCTTATCCCCTCCAACCGGCCCCCAGGGTCTCAAGCTTTCTCCGAGAGGCTTTCCTTTTCCACTTTCTCTTCCTCCTGCTCCCCGTTTCACTGTTTCAATCTCCTATCTATCTATGAATCGCTCTTTCGCCCCCTTCTACGTGTTCATCGATCGATCAATCCATCTGTGCCCATCCTCCCCTCTCCCTTTATTTCAGGCTTGTTCCCCATAGGGAAAATGAGAAGAAGCAGGGTTGGGGGCAGTTCTAGCTCAGGGCCAGGAGCCAGAACCTTCTCCATTTGGATTTCATTACAAACAGACCAGCACCTCACAGCCTGCAACAAAAGAATAATAATCAGAGGGAAAAAAATGAAAGACAGGGGAGGAGAGAGGGAGAGGGAAGGGGGGGGGCGTCTCAAAGCCTTGTAATGTCGTCAATAAATTCAAGCCTTCCGTTAAAAAAAAAAAAAGATTATTTCTATGTCCCAAAACCTAAATGGGAACCAGCTTCTTTTGTCTTCGCTGACATAAATTGAAAAGGATCTGTTCTCCTAAATCACATGTGAACACGTCCAGATTTGTGGAAGAGGACAGTAACCACTTTCAGTGGCCCGGTGCTGCCTCTCCAAATCCAGCCGGGGGGGAGGGGTGGACATGAGGCACTGTGTTAGCCAACATCTGCCTTGGGCCCCGTCCAGGTGTTGCACAGGATCAAACACACACACACACACACACACACACACACACACACACACACACACACACACACACACACACACACACACACACACACACACACACACACACACACACACACACACACACACACAGCAGACAGCAGACAAGACACAAAGCACTCAGCTTTTGATGTGTTTCGGTGTTTCCTCGATACAAATGGAAGTCGTCAATCAGCCGCTGTCGCCGAACAAGTCGTCAAGTGACAAATTCCTCATCCTGACGCCACCAAAGGGTAGGGACCGTTTGTTTGTTCCATCTTCGTAATTGGCATAATTAATCTTCGACGACTGATGGCTTCATGACTACCGAGTCATACCAAGACCCACCTTGTGGATAAACTGATCTTCCTCTCCTCTCATCGTCATCGTTTACACTTATTTTCCCTGCTAACGATGATTGTAACGACAACCTTGTTCAAGACAACAATGCATTACACAGTATGTCCATAGTCCTGATGGCTTAAGACCAGTTTTAAGATCCTGGACTGGATTGGGAGCTGTTTGGCTGTTTAGATCCAGTTGTGATGTGGCTTTTTTTTTTTCTTCTTCTTCTTAAATTTGCAATATCGCTTTCAACATTTCTACAAAAATTGACCTCTTATAAATTCAGTTTCTGTGCGTTGTACGTAACAACATTTGGTTCCTTTATATGTGATTGCAACTAAATGGTTAAAATAGTTGAACTGTCGGCAACAAATTCCGTATTTGTATTTCTAGTGGTGTGTCAACATGGACCGGTTTGTTTGTTTGCTGAGCTCTTCCTGATTACATCTACTGAAGATATCATGTGTTTTCCCATCGATGTGTCAATCATGCAACACGTGCCGTGGTGTTTTTCCTCTACCTTTCCAGAAGCCATGTGTCCTTTCCGTTCGGTGCAGAAGAGTAACCTTTTTGGAAACCTGACGCATGCTTGAAATAGATGATTCATCACCGTCGCTGTGTCAACGTTGTCATAACATAACTGACAAAAAGTATGAAAGAAATCAAAAGTAGTCATCGGACTCCTCGTTTCTGCCGTTGTTAGATTATGTTGTGTTTTGTCGGCAGGTTGTTATCTCTCTGGGTTTGTGTACATGTGCACGCTCGGCCGTGTGCCGTCGAGCGTGTTTTGGCAGATAAGGACTCGGTGTTGTGATTTTCATCTTTGGGCTCAACAAAAGAGGAAGAATCAGAGTTTCCT
Source organism: Brachyistius frenatus (assembly GCF_029030835.1). Lineage (NCBI taxonomy): Eukaryota > Metazoa > Chordata > Actinopteri > Embiotocidae > Brachyistius > Brachyistius frenatus. The sequence goes on from NW_027210602.1 coordinate 7,733,513, forward strand.
GGCTGCTTTGTATATCCCCGGTAAATTGTATTCATAGAGCGGTGTTGACCGCTCACAGGGCTTTAAGAAGCAGGAATACTTGGTGTTTTTTCTTTATTTTGAACCGAATCCACAATATAGAAAAGAAGCCACAATGGTCGGGTCCCTATAAGGATAATAGAACCAATAAAGTTGAAGCTTTCCCGTCATCTCCAGTAACACATTTCACCTTAAAGCCTGTACTCCCCATCTAGTTAAGGTAGTCCAAAAAGCCGTACTGGAGTTTACTAACTTACTGTTCTGTTGCTCCTTGCTAAGCTGCCTTGTTGCTGAAGAGGTAATAAATCCTCAAATGGAGCAGAAGAGCATCAGTTGCAGTTGCAATCTTCTTCTCCTGACGACTGCTCCACAGGCTGCGCTGGTAATTATAGCTCCGTGCCATGTCTTTGATCAACCGCTATTGTCAGTTGCTGACCAAAGCACAGCCAGTGTGATACAATCAGCATGCTGACTGTCATTCATTTGCGGAGCACATCTCCTTCTCGGTAGCCTCGCTGTTGTTCTCCCTCTCCTCGTGTCTTTGTGCCTTTCTAGCCATGTGTTGCTCTCTTGACTAGTTCAGGTGGTGTAGGTTGATGAAAAAGGTGCACATTTGCTGTGCGAATAAAATAGGCTGCTGTTGGTGGTACTGCTTGGTGAGACCACTATTCATACCTGAGGCTATTTAGGGTTGGGTTTGATGACACTTTGCCAAATATGAATCTATTAGCAATCGAAATTGTAAGAAAGGATAATAAGAACCTGGCACTTCACTGGATAACAACAACAAAAAAATGTGCCTTTTTATCAACAAATTATATTCCACAGCCTTTTAATACAACTCTCTTTTATTAATTTTGCAGCCACTGACTGATGTAATAGTGCTGCAAAACGAGAATTCAGAAGTTTTCATTTCATTATGTAATAAGAACAAAACCAATGTAACTCACTCACAATCACACTTGACAAAAAGAGCTCTTCACCCTACTAAGCCTACCCGACAGTGACTTAGTTTGATACAGAAATCTATCTTCACACACAAGCAGCTTCTGTGTCCTTAAGAGGTGGACTTATGTCTGCTGGATGTATTGTTTCTTTTAAGAACAACGGCGTGTTAAAGCTGCACCACTCTGGAAAAAGTGAGAATTACAATTTTCATGCTTAGAATTGAGATTCAGATTCTCTCTTCCCGTTTTTTTTTGTTGTTGTTTTGTTTGTTTGTTTGTTTGTTTGTTTGTTTTGTATTGCTCTTATTTACCTGATACAGAAGGAAGCCCAACAAACGCTATGATAGTGTCTGATATAGGGCCGGCACATTCACTCCATTAACTTTGAACAACGGAAGGAAAACGCTCTTGTTTCTAGTGTAAATGCAGCGGCTTCACGAATCTCGTGCTGAATGTCAAAACAATCAACGTCAGTCTCTTAACTTCTCTTATTAAACACAAAATTCTAAAACTATGTTTTGGAACACATTTTTTAATCTAGCTCTCTCTGGGTTTATGTTCCTTACTGCTGGTTTCTACCGCTCTGAATTACGGGGTGTAACGATGCGTTGTTATTTGTTGAGCGAGAAAATAGGAATTCATTTTTTGTTGTTGCAGCTAATGTCGTTTAGAAGTCAGATGACAAAGAGGTATGAATGAGATGGTCATCTTAAGACAATTAATCATGCAGCCCGAGGCTGTGGTCACTTTTGAATTCAGTCAAAACATGGTCTGTATGCTCAATATAGTTTCCCCAAATACATTGGCGCTTCAAGAATTGAGAAGAGCGGTCGCGTGAGGTGCACGAGAACATACTTTTACACAGCCTGCAGATATGATATCACAATAAAGAACATGTTCAAAAAATATCCCCCTTACATTTCCTTTATATTGTCCCTGATGCTTCACCAGATGTTGGTCAATCTGTCTTTGGCTTCTTTCCAAATAAGATAAGATCAATCTTTTCTGTAAGTTAGGCTTGAACTTGAACAAGCAGAATGTAAGATACCTCATCTTAAAGTATTTTCAGGCTCATCGAGCGCAGCAGCGTTCGCAGGCCGGCCGGTGCTCTGCCTCGGAGCGCCCGGGGAGAGATGGTATATCACCTCTGAGCTAAAGAAAACAATCGGGCCATATCAGCAGATCAGAGTGTTGGCAGTCAGGGCACAGTTTGCAACAGCGCCAGTAATCTGTGGCTTAGCTGGCACCTAGCCACGACCAGCCGCGGCTCCATGGCCTCTTCAGACACTTAAGAGTCACCGAGGGCACCGGCATGCCCCGGGAGCTGGCGCTCTCATCCGCGCACTATCGGGGAAATTAATTGAAATGGGAGGAAAATAAAGCCCACTAGAGACAGAAGAGAGTAAAAGGGAGGCGGGAGGGGAAGAATTAAGTCTTTATTGAGGGCAGTTATTTCAGCAGGCAAAAGGAATCGGGTATATCAACACTGTATCAAATGATGGCTGTTAGCAGCCCACCTACTGTGAAATTATGGGTGGCCTGTTTGGATTCTTTTCTGCCACTTATCCCACATTAAGGCCTTGTTTCTGTTCCTCTCATGTTTTCTCTTTTAATCTACAAGTTGGTTGAACAATACCAGCAGATAGGGGCCTGAAGAGACGGTATAAAGTGGGTTTGGATACTTTTGATTAGAGCTGTCACAAAGATTCAACAGCAGTTGCAGCTGCTCTGTCTGATGGTTTCTGGTCCCGACAGGAATCGTTGTTAAAGCTGAAGCTCTCATCACTATGTGGCTTTTTGTACCTCCTTCAATCCTCACATACTGTACTGAGGATGTAGGATTAGAATGACAAGAAGGATGGGGTGGGGGGAGGGGGTCATGTAAACTTACTGTTTTATTTTCTCCTGCAGTGAATCTGTAATTGTGCAGGGATTATAAAAAGCTCAAAGACCACATGGCGCAAACGACAAAAGGCAAAACCCTGTTTTCCTCAAGCATCCTTTGTCCATTTAATAAAGCTGTGAAATCCAACTCGCAGAGATTCTGGTCACATGCTTCGATCTGCAGCTGCTCATTTCTCCTCAAATCTGCTGTGCATCGTTTTGCATCAGAATTTGCCTCATTTAAAAATCACACTTCCGTCGTTGGCTTTGTGTAACAATCAGACATATTCTAGAAAAGCATGGTCTGAAAAGAAAATGTCATTAATAAGTCACTGCTGACCATAATTTGCATCACAGGTGACACGTGAGCTCTTCAACTGTCCTTCTGTTCAGTTCACAACTACTGATTTCTATTTAGTGCTTTCCAGTAGGATATATTGTAATATTACAGTATACGAGAAGAATGTTATTGTTATCTATTGACTCATTTATTGTATTTCGTCCACCCACTGAATATGAAACGCCTTTAGTGAAACTGGAAAGCACAGAGCAACGCAGCAAAGTATCTCATCAGTTGAGAAGTAAGAAAAAGGGGAATAAAGTGGATTTGAACAGCTGCCAATGACGTTTGTTCCAAACAAAGAGTGTTGCTGTTTCTGAGTTGTGCTAAATTGATCATGTGTAGGTAGAAAAGGAGGCCTATGTGTACTTTGAGTAGAACAAGCTACAGACGTCTGAAAAACTGCCAGAACCCTGACAATGTGGGTCACCCTTGCGGATGATGGAAAGTTCAGCTGTAAGCTATCTTCATTTGTATGATGAGGAAATTAATCGCTAGTAAATCTCATAATCTTTTTACACCATTTATCAAGCAAGAATGGATGGATGTGTCAGTTTTCGCTCATCTTTTACGTTATACATTAAAAAAAAAAAAAAGATTAAAAAAGCTTCTTAAAGACACTGTCTTGGGCTGTTGGAAACTGTGGAGGCCATATTTCAGTCCAAATTTGGGCATTTGATTGGCTACATGATGAGAATATTTTAATCTTTTCTATTTTTTCAAAGTGCAATGCTCAACATGTTTCACATCACCTGTTGTCAGGTCATCAGCCAATGATGAGCACCATTCCCTACACCATCCACCACCCACTATAAACACACACACACACACACACACACACACACACACACACACACACACACACACACACACACACACACACACACACACACAGAGTGCCCTCCCCGACACACACTCCCACCACCTCTCCCCTGTTTACAGAGTAAACAGACTCTGATATTTACACTTTGAACCTTAACTGAAGGCACCAGATTAGTTTGTTTGTATAGAGGAAAACAGAAGACAGACATACTCAGATTAATGAGCACACACACACACACACACACACACACACACACACACACACACACACACACACACACACACGCACGCACGCACGCGCAAGACATGTTAACTTGACAGATAGAAAGGGAGATAATGAAAGTGAAAGGCTGATGAATATATGATCTAATTGTTGAAACACAGAAACATGCACAGACAAAAGCAGTCTGCTGTCGTCATGGTGATATAGACATCAGTGGTAAAAACGCAAATGAAGCTGTTATAACGACTCTTGCGGTATTTTGGGCTCTGGATTTTTTTACGCAAGCCACTGAATCTCCTGGGTTTTTAGCTGAATCTTTTTTTCCCCCCCCGTCTTCTCTCTTCTTCCTCTGAACACATCCGGAGAATTGCTAATGACTTCGCTTTCTATCCCGGCTGTGCTCTGACGCTGCGCTCTTAAAAAAAAAAAAAAAAAAAAAAAAAAAAAAAAGTGACTCACCTTCCTCTCCTAAAACGTCACTGTAAATAATAATAATAATAATAATACAAATAAATGTGTTTGTTGCCTCAAATCAATACAAGAAAAACTAAAAAGGAGGGGGGGCTCTGTTGTTGTTGACAGGCTGTGGTTCCATCCCGTTTTCTCTCTCTGAGCTGCCCTGGTTTGCTAATGCACTGCAGCGTCGGTGCAAGTGACTCATGACTGCTTCATTTACGCCAAAGTCAATCCATGAAATGATCGTTTTTTTTTTTTGTTGTTTTGTTTTTCCTGGCTGCTGTCTCACCAATGCCATCATCCCTCTGCTGAGCCACTGCCAGCAGGGTGGTATAGAAAACACATTGTCTGTGCAGGGATCTGCACAGAGCCTGTATGGATTTATTCTTTATGTGTTTTCTAACAAAGTCTCTCCAGAATGTGGGATTGGACGGGAGCTATAGGGGTTATTAACCTAGAACTGGCAGTATTGTATGCATCCTTTTGTGAGCCCAAACACAGAACATTATGATTCATGCCTTTTGACAGTCAATTCCACTGCTCATGATTAAAAAGATTTAACGGCAACTGGACATAAAGTGTGCGATTTGCTGAGATTTATGAGCTCTCCCTTTCAGTTTTTTGCTGCATCACACGCCCTCGTGTTCTGCTAACTCTCCACTGTGGCCCGAGTGGATGAATAATAGAGGAGAGTTAGCCACGGAGTGAAAAATGAGCATCTGTCTGCATCTGTATGGTCACGTACTTACGAGCGTGAATGCGTTTTAAAAAAAAAAAAAAAAAGGCAAAACGGAGTCGGACGTCGGGTGAAAGAGACGCCGGGCGGGCGGGGAGCAAACGCGTGACGCCGCAGACGTCGCTCGCGAGACCACCGGCCGACGACGGAAAGGCGGACGCGCTTTTCATGCGTTTCATCTGCTCTCAGGATGGTTCGGACCGTCGTGGGGGTGCGGCGGTGCACTTTCCCCATCCATAATGCATCATCCTTCGCCGGTGGCGGAGGCAACGGGAGCTCATGGGCTGCTCGGGGAACGCGACTGTCGCCGTGAGCTCTGCAGACAGCTGAGTCATTCGCAGTCTCTCTGAGGCTTCATGTGGGAGCAGCGGCTCCTCATCGTTCTGGGTTGGAAGCTTCCGTCACGAGTGTCACGTGTGAATCGGATGTTTACGATGGTTGGGTTTTCTTATACGTTAGTTGCGTTTGTGTGCTAAGAAGCCAAATTGATCCGGAGTATTGCACGAGAAGTTTAAGTTAAATCAGGTCGTACTTTTAGAAAAAAAAAGTCCCCAAAAATACAAGTGTCCGATACAGAAAACATAAAAAAGCATGACTCTAGAAGATGAAGCTGCTATAACATTGTGAAAATGCCAAGCTGAGGCATAGAAATCTGTTTGTAAAAAAAAGATCTCATAAAAAGGTTCATATTTATTTCATTTTCTGTGTGTGTGCGTTTGTTAACCCCCAATTGGGAACCAGTAGTTTCAGAGAAACGAGGAAACGTCGGAGCATTTGTTTCAGACCAAACAGTCGTGTCTCCTTTTATCAGTCAAGTTTTGTGTCTCGCTCGACTCACACAGTCGATAGAGCGCGGGGGAAGGCAGACTCAAAAAGAATTGAGAAGAGATGGAAAACCAGGCAGGTTTCTGTGTCTTTCAGCAGGCTCTGTTTTGGCTGTGTTGTCTCAGGACATGCTCCTTCCTACCGACCAGAGTACCACTGGAACTATAGAGCACACAACCTCCTCAAAGTGCCAAAGAAGATTGTTAGTGTCTCCCGAAAACATCGTCCTTGACCACCATGAAGGTACCGGTTAAGAGTAAGCTTAGTTAAACACCTTTTAAAATTTTTTTTTTTTTAAAAAAGACTAATGTTGAGTGTGTGTTGTTTAAACCACACTTGAAGAGAATCGAAGAGCTTTGCACAACTTGCACAAGACGGCTTTTTCGCTGCAAACCCCGCCGCCCGGCTCGTACCTGCGACCCGTCCCGTCTTTCCGTGACCGGAACCGTGCAGCTTCTAACATTCCTTTCGCTTTCATTCTCGAGCAAACTCCCAACGGCTTTGTACTATTTTCTGTTTTGCTGTTGAACAAATGACAAATGGTGTAGTTTTTTTTCTGCAAAGGGCGGCCATTAATCAGGACCAGCAGCAGTTCACCTGTCAGACGAATGTAAACAGGTTGTTTCCAGCCAGTGGAGAAGAAGCGCCACGTGCTGCTGTTTTCACGTCGAAGACCGTCTCCTTTCATCCACTCTCATCTTGAATCATCCATTTATCATATTCTAAACACACAAGTCAGCAGCAGCAGCAGCAGCAGCAGCCAGAGCATAAATTGGGAAATGTCCTCTGTGTAATCTCACCTAACGGCAGAACAAAAGAGCAAGAAAGGGGAGAGGAGGGGAGGGAGGCATTGTTTAGAAATGGGAGATGCTTGAATGGAGTACAGAGGCGATAAGTGAGGAACTCGGTCTGTAGCTGCCGGTGAGATGGGTCCTAATTTGCTTATTTGTTGCTGTCAGTTGTGTTTTTGTGTGCGCAGCTATCCGGACCAATTGACAGGCAGAAGGAGCGCCGCTCAGGAGACGTTTTCGGCCCCTATTTAAGCTCAAATCAGCCTTTTTTGCTGTATATTTGTTTTCCCTTTATATATATATCTGGGAAAGCTGGACAGCTGCCACCCTTTTCTTGGATGCTTTAATACTTTTTATTCCTCTTCCCTGCCCTCGCTCACTGATTCGCCTTACAAACTCTTATCTAATCTTGCAAGTATGTTTATTTAATGCTACTTTCAGGTAGTGCAAACTGCTGCCAGAGCTCGTTGTGTTTTTTTCAGGACTGCTCATAAAACATCTTTTACTTTCCAGTTCAACAGGGTGAGATGAAAACTGCTCTGTGATGAAATATGGGAAGAAGTGTCAGTATGTTTCTTTTCTTTTCTTTTCTTTTCTTTTCTTTTCTTTTCTTTTCTTTTCTTTTCTTTTCTTTTCTTTTCTTTTCTTTTCTTTTCTGTCATTTTAATTCTCTCATTGTGCAGCTTGGCCTTTTCTTTTCTCTTCTTCCCTTTCTTGTCTCTCCTCCTCTCTCCTCTTCCTGTTCCTCTTCCTCACCTCGCATCTCATTTCCATTCCTCCTGCTATCCTAATTAGTACTTTTTCCTCGTTTCCTCTCCTCTCCAATCCTTTTTGCGCTTTCTCCCTTCTACTATCCTAATACATATGTTTTGTTTCCTCTCCTTGTCTCCTCTCCTCTCCTCTAATTTCCCCTTCTCCTTTCCTCTCCGGGGAAGATTAGGACAGAGTCCTTTTCATCCTGCTGTAATCCGACACTGGCAACCCAACTCAAACAAGAATAAACATTACAAACACGTACACGCAAACACACACACACACACACACACACACACACACACACACACACACACACACACACACACACACACACACACACACACACACACACACACACACACACACACACACACACACACACTGCTATGATAAATCTTTATATTCTGGGAGCTTTGCCCAAACAAGACCATCCACATACAGTGTTACCACAAAGCTACATAGCATGCTTCAGTCATGTGGAACTAGGACGTCAGAGAGAGTAAATGTTCTTCTCCGGTCGTTCCCCTGCTCCTCACAGTGGAAGAGAAAGTTGGAGTGAATGGGATAAAGAGAGACATCAACACCTCCCAGCCTGTCTCTGTCATCCCCCTCTAGGTGAGGCCTTCTTGGGACTCTGTCAGCAGAGCTCTCACCTCCTGCTGAGACCTACAATGGCAGATTGGCAACCCTAATACCACAGCCTGCTTTATCTGTCTGAATTAAAACCCAATTGGCAAAGGGTTATGGGAATTGCTGGCTCAGGGAGATCTTCTTTTTTCATTTTTTTTATTTCATTTTTTTTCAGGAATTATGTGTGTGGGTGCAATTTTTTTTTTTTTTTTTTAAATGGAATCAGATGGAATCAGCTCGGGGGATGTCAGTCAGAGGATTAAACACTAAACTAATACAGCAACATGTAGAGATTGTTGTTAGCCCTTTTATTAAGAAGGATGTTTGTTTTCTGAAGGATAGTGTGTGTGTGTGTGTGTGTGTGTGTGTGTGTGTGTGTGTGTGTGTGTGTGTGTGTGTGTGTGTGTGTGTGTGTGTGTGTGTGTGTGTGTGTGTGTGTGTGTGTGTGTGTGTGTGCTTACAGGAAGTGTTCATGAGGCAAGAAGGATGTTCAAGAAGTTTTTGGCTTGGCTTGGATCAGCTGGCAGCTAGGTTGGTGCTCAGAGGATTACAGATACATGGAGAAAGATGGGGAAGAATCCCCTTTTTTGTCCTCCGTTCACAAGAGGTTTTAGAACAGGAATACACCTCAAAGAACACACACAAAAAAAAAAAAGATCCTGCAGAGACAGCTGGGATGAACAGGAACATCGCTGGGAACCGAACTTGTTACTCAGCTGTCAACTAATTGAGCCATCCATCAGTTTTATCCCGCTTCACACAAACCGAGGAACCTTATGAAACATGGGAGTGTGACAGACAAGCCACACTCCAAGTTATTACATAACAAGAGGCCATGTCCCCGCTGCAGTCGGAGCAAAGTTGTAGAGTCTAAATAGGACAGGATGTAAAAGCAGGGTATTTTAGGACAGCAGACTAACCGAGGTGAGCCTCGGCTGCCTCATGCCAGCTGTCGGGATGAACAGAAAAACTGTTATGAGATTATATAACTAGGCGGGAATATTATTTGTATTCATGAAAACAAAACACTTCATCACATGGATTCCTCTCGTAAAGCTGGTGTGCCCATTGTTTCTGCTCTTAAATTCCTGACGTCATGTTACACATCATCTAACACCAGGCAGCAAGATAAACAATTGTTATAATAATTATGACTGCAACTAAGAATTATTTTCATTTTCAATTAATCTGGGGATTTTTTTTTTCTCAAATAGTCAAATAACTTCGGAGACTTTTTGTCTGGCCAAAAGTCTGAAAACTATTTAAATTACTATAAAGTTAGATGAGGAAAAGTACTAAATCTTTACATAAAAGAAGCTGAAACCATCAAGTGTTTGGCATAATGTTTAAAAGCCAACTCAATCAGTTATCAGAACAGAACTTGGATTAGTTTAATGGCGTTCAACTAATTGTTACAGCTTGAAAAAGAACTGCTTATAGATGAATAGATTAATGCTCATGAAGCTGAAATGCAATTTGTACTTTTCAAGAGTCAAGTCAAGTTTCTTTGCGTACGCCACAGCCCGAAATCTCAAGTTCCTCACAGTCTGAACGGCCGGCGACGCCCTTTAATAGACACTCACACAGGAGAATGGAAGTAGGGCTCTATTATGGAAAGTCGAGGAGACAGAAGTAGCAGAGGGTCAGAGTACGAAGAGGGGACAGGAGCAAAGACGGACACGATCATGAATGGAAAGTAAGAGAGAGAGAGAGCGAGTGAGCGGCGGTGTTGAAAGTGGAGACGGAGAGAGAGAGACTTGTTATCAGTACACATGCGACTCCCGTCAACGGAGCCTCAGTGACTCACCGCGGTATGTCAGGACTTCTTTGCTCACGTTCCTGTCTGCCTCATATCTTCCGTGTTGACAGCTGATGGGGAGATAGCCCGCTTCGTCTTGGTAAAGACTCGTGCTGAGCCTGGGAGGGAGACGAAAGACGGGAAGAGCAGATGGGCTCTGGTACATGCGACCTTATCTCTCTCCGTCTCGAGTCTCGCCGCAGTTTTCTCCTCAGCTCTAGTGCAAGGTCATGTTTTTCATTCTCCTGAGCTCACTACCCAACCCATCAGGCGCATACATTATAGATATACAGTACCGTGCATCCTGACCTCCGGGATCCCTGAGGGAAGCACTTTTGTAGTTTGAGGGGCAGAGTTGCCGTCGGCCTCAGCTCTGCCGTTAGTTTCTGCTGTTTCTCCACTATGAGCTCTGTTGGATTTACTTGTCTCTGGTGTTTTTTGCTGAATTGGCGATTTTTTTTTCTTTCTGGAAGACGCTCAGATTCAACAACCGCGTTCACACTTCACCAGATGTGTTAAACGGCTGGTGCCAACTACTCTCTTTAGGAAAAAAACTCAAATTAGCCCAAGTGTGAAACATTTTTTTTAAACGTGTTTGTGAATTTTTTTTGTTTTTAAACGTTTTATTTTGAAATTGCAAAGTGTTATGGTGCACCGGGTTTGGCCCATCTCATTTTGAACTGAATTTTATCATGTAAAAAACAGTGGTAGCCATGACGACAAGGACAACACAGAAAAAGAAGGCCACCTACTGATTTTTTTTATTTATTTATTTTTTATATATGCACAGATTCGTCGGGTCATGTGACCTCCTCACCGCTGGGCTCGCCCACATCCCACCGGGGGATGCACCCGTCTCTGCTCAGCCCAACGTCCATGGGGCCCTCCGGCTCTCTCCACTCACCCATCAGCACGCTGAGCTCACCCATGAACGGCCTGGCCTCCCCCTTCTCCGTCATTAGCTCACCCATGGGGCCCCACTCCATGAACTCACCTGGCATGGGCTACGGCCCCAGCGTCAGCCCCCAGGTAAGGCCAGTAACAGACTCACAGACATGTATGCTGCTACGCACGCACACACACACACACACACACACACACACACACACACACACACACACACACACACACACACACACACACACACACACACACACACACACACACACACACACACACAAAAGCATGCTTTTCATTGTAACATTGTACAGATGCTTACAGACGGATGCACATTCTGACAGCGTAGGGAAAGTTATTCAGGTATTTGGTCTTGTCAAGGTTACACGTATTTCCTGCAGAGCCAGAGTCTGTATAGCAGAGAATACCTGAGTTAGAGGCAAAGATTTGGTATGTGAATACATATTTACTTCGTAGCCATGATAGGTGCATAAACAAACACAGACATGCACATTTATAATAAATGAAACAGTAACATGTACAAACCAGGAACTGGTGGCAGGCATTTTATAAATCTGACCGTATTCATCTCGAGTTAGACTATGAGCTCTCTGGATACGATAGTGTGTCTGAATGACATAGAATCACATATGATATCGGTCGAACTCTGTCTGAAAGTCATAAACTGACATTGTGGAGGAATGTTTAGTGAGACAACAAGGAAAAAAGTGTGTTTTTAAGGTGTCTTCATGGGCCATTTGTGTTATCTGTATTGTCCCTTGGAAAATTGCAAGTTGTCATTTTAAACTTTGGTTTAAAAAAACATTGCACAAACACGACATTAATCATGTTATTCAGTCAACTTTTGCAGTGCCGGTTGCCATTTTATTATTTCCCTTACTGACAGGGCCAGGCTCACTATTTCCCTCATGCCTCTTCTATATATATATATATATATACATATATATATATATAGACATATATATATATATATGCTAACTATATTTACGAAAGCAATATTTATCTCGTCGTTTAACGCTCAGCAAGACGGCAAACAAGTATATTTCACAAAATGTTGAACTATTCGTTGAAATGAACAAATACAGTGATTTCTACTCTGCAGTGCTTCACCTGCTGCAATGCAGTAGCTTTGCTGAAAGGGCAAACAATTACACCCCAACCAGCTAACCAAGTCCAAATTATTGTTGTTTAATTGCATTTTGATAAAGACAACAGTTATTACATCCACACATCACATTACAATGATGTCAAAGTAACTGTCTATCATTTAAAGTATTTAAATTAAATTGAACTTGCGCGTGCTTAGCCACATTACGTCACGTCACGTCCGACACGGCGTGATTCTAACGTAAGCTCGATCCAGACGGAGTAGGACTCTAAGAGCAAATATACTTTAAACAAGTTGAATAAGCTGAATTTATAAAAGGCTACAATGTCTTCAACATCATGGAGAGAAAAAAGACGACACTGGAGCTGACAAGTCAAACAAACCTTTCAGTGCTGAAGTGCGTCATGTTTCTTTTGAGCCTTTCTGATGCTGCTGCATGCTTAAATCAGGACATTTTTTTAAATCAAATTCTTGCTCTCTCCAGGGAGAAGTGGTACTTGGAGAATTTGGTTTGGTGCATGGTCTGAATAGTTTGGGAAACTCGAGCACATAAAGTCCTGGAGGTTGCCGTGTGTTTGGGGCTAAGCCACATGTGTGAAGCTCAAATTTGACACATTCAGAAACCAGAAAGATCCACGCTCAGCAGCCTCCGTCGCTGTAATGTGGCTCCATGAGGTTTCTCTGTGTGTCTGCCCTCAAATCACAGAGAAATACAGCTGCCCTGTAAACCAACCAGACAACCGGCTGTGTATCATGTCTTTACAAACTGCACTCCCATGTCTCAGAAGTGCAAATTACAGAGACACACACACACACACACATGATTTTCTTCAGCCCGACCCCAGCAGACAGAGGCCCTGCTTTGACCCCGTGGCACAGTTAATCAAGGCCCATTCAACTGGGATTCCACAGCTCTTCAGCTCTGTCACTCTTCCTTCTATATCTGAAGCATTTTTGTCACTCTCTCCCGCCATATCTCACCTCCTCCTCTATCCCCTCACTGGTCTTCTTTCTCCGGCTGTCCTCTTTTCCTCTCGTCTCCCTTTCTTGTTTTCATTCCTTGTCTCTGTCACATCATCTCCGTTTTCTCTATTTTCCTCTCTGTCGTTTTTTTTTTTTTGTTCCATCAATAAGCCTCGGTTTTCTTGGTATTAAACGCACACACACAGACACACACACACACACACACACACACACACACACACACACAATTAAGACATCAAAGCTTGCAGTGGCCCAGTTTCCGTCTGGAGCCATATCTAAAATTGAAATTGTCTTACCCCCCCCCCAAAAAAAAAAATGCGGCTGCCCTTTTTTTGTGTGCTTGTTGATAATTGTGTTAAAGTACGTCAGCAGTGTGATGCTGTTTGGGATGGGCTCTCCTCGCTATTGTTGAGCTTATATCTGCACCTTCTTAAAGAAAGTGTCCCAAATGTAATGGAGTTAAGAGCGGATTAGGGGCACTTTGAGAAAGCGGCCAGAATCTTTCATTGCTAGAAAGCCCCCACACACACACCCCTCAGCCCCCCACCCCCATAAATCCAGTACTTCCATCTGTGCTGCTGTTTCTGTCCCACAGTGGCTTACTTTGTATGCAGGTTGGGTGTTTAGGTAGCAAGCTCAGTCTGCCTCATCTGAATCTATAAGCTTTAGTGTTTTTATAACTTCATAAGTATACAAATATAGCCTGTAAATACACAGCACATGTAATTATGGCTGTCATAAAAAAGTACCATGTGCTGTAGCAGTGCTGGTGTTTCTTTCTTTTTTTTTCACTTATCCTCATCACCTCCTGGCTAATGCTGCCAAATTTAATAGCAGTTTAAACAACACGTTGCAGCTGTGTCTGTCAGTGGTGACTGTGTTGATGCTGTATGTACAGTAATTACAGCACGTATCTAACTTGAGTTGTGGGTTATGGCTGGTTTCTAGTGTTTTAACAGTGCGGTATTGTTCTGAGTTCGCTGCAACAGGTGGTTTTCGAGGTAGATGCTTCAAAGAGTCGACAGTTGCTGCTTCTCTTCTTATTACAGTGTTTGAGTTGTCAGACACTCATTTAGTGATGTCAGTTATGGCTTAGTATACAAATTAAACTAGTTCGGATGCAATTCCTCAATTTCATTATTGATAGCAAAACAATGATAATAATACAATGAACACAGTTTTCTGTAAAACCCTGTTTTCATCAAAGGGTTTCAGGATGGATTGGTTCGGGTTAGGGCGGGAAAATAAGCACCACCCTCTTCAAAGCTCCCCACCTGTTTCACAGTGCCAGTCTGTGGTAAACATATTCAAATTTAAACAGTATCCCTTGTTAGTCAGTTAACCCCTCCTCATCTGACACCACACTGACATTGAACCACAATACTTTTTTTCATTTTTGAGATTTTAGACTGCTTCATCTATTTTTTTGTTTTATTAAAGCAACAGATGTAATCTAGTAGATGGACTGACTGTATTGCACCAGTAACATTTTCAGTCCCTCTATTTTGCATTTATAAGCGGCAGTACAGCAACCTTACACACGTTTATTAAAGAACATATATTATATTCTCTGGTGGTTCGCAAATAGGATATTTCAAAGTGTATTTGACAAGAATTAAAACTTCTCCCATAAAGATATTTTTTACATTATGACAAACTGTATCCCCTTATAAAGCATCTATGTAAAACTACCTTATAGTGTTGAATATATGTTATAAACCATTTTTTTATATGTATTTGTTTACATCTTCTAAGTGCAAAGTAGGAGACTTTAAGTTTTGTTATTTACTTAAAGAAAAAATATTGAAAAAATATTTATACTCGATGTAAGGCACAGAAAAAAAAAGTGATTTTAGTTGTTCTATGAAAACTCAGTGTAATAAATGCCCCTGTTGAAACATATCCAACAGCACCCAGCCCCAAATGTCATGGGAGCGCCTCACAGTGAGCGTCTGCGTGACTGAGAGCGTGGAGTCCTTCAGACTGTTGCTCAGCGAGGGTGGAGAGCAGCAGTTGGATGTCAGAGCGTGGCTCAGAGGTTAAAGATGGTGGCACTGCCCCTGTGGTCGTGAGGCGCGCCACTTCTGATGAGACGTGATTTGAGTCAGGCGGCGTATGCCACTTACTCTTAATACTCGGCTGACTTGATTTTTTTCAGGAGCAGTTAACTGGAACGAGGTCACAGCTCAGCCTTTTCTCTACTTAACCGCCTAGTACAAGACCCTGCTTATGTTAACCACACACACACACACACACACACACACACACACACACACACACACACACACACACACACACACACACACACACACACACACACACACACACACACACACACACACGTTGCATAGGCATGGACACACACTTACTGACTTCACAAATTTGTATAAGCTGTCATTTTTATTCTTCCTAATTATTTTAAATGCACACAAAAGAAATAGCTATGCCTTGTTTATATTTCTTCCTTTCCTTACTTCTTATGTCATTTTAAACTATCTTCATTGTAAGAACAGCTTGTTTACTATAAACTGCAGCGTCTTCTTCTACCAGGAAACATTTCATGCGTGGAACCATACGATTCGGATGGATATCAGGCGGAACCACTCTGGTTCTGCCTTAAAAACTGTGTATTTTTCAATAAAAAAAATATGGTAAAAATAAAAAGCAGTGAGTTTAAACCATCCTCTACATCAAAGATGCAAATGACAACTTGATGAAAACCGGGGACAGGATGAACAAAAGTTCCATTCTTACAGGAATGTTGCATCCTCCGAAAGCCAAACCACATGTAAAGAGGGAGACAATCCTTTATCATCAGCCAATTATTGCATCTCAAACAACAGTACTTCCCCTTTGGCTATGTCCTAAGCATCCGCACACACTGACAAACTGTGGCTATGTTTTTTTGTTTTTTTTGTCTTTTAAGGGAGAAACTTTTTGGTTTGTCATGCCTGTTCAGTGTCTCCTGGTTGTCTGCTGTGTGTATGGCTCAAGATCAGAAAAGCATCTGCATTCTTCTGAAGAAGGCCACACACTGTCAGCAATCATACTTTGACAAGACGAGTTTGGCTGTGACGTGAAATGCATACTTTGTCTTTTGTTGTGCGGTTGCTGCCGTTACGGGACTTGTCGTCTCTTTTTTTGTGGAGTCATATGAGGGGTGAGACGGCAAGACATCTCCCCGGGTATCTGGTCCGGGGGCATTGCCAGGCCACAGCCACGCTCATTAGCATCAGACCCGCCGATGGTCGCGTCTGTGGCCGCGAACTCACTGACAACACAGACCATCCCTCGATCACAGACACCGCAACTCTCCAAGCAGCTGGAAGGGATTATACGCAAGGGTTGGAACACATTTTACACTTCCAGTGACAATGGCGAGAGTTGTCTGGCTGTTGCTCTTTGCAGAAAAACTGGTTCTTTATCATCGGACCACTGCCGGTTCCCAATTTCCATTTTGCGGCTCAGCCTGTCCCCCCTCTGGCTTCTGCGCTCTCCCACTGAAACCTCCCTGAGAATCCTAAACCAACAACAGGCCTCCAGTGTCTCGCAGTGCGCCTTCAAAACACACACAAAGCTCTCGTGGTTCTGGAGTCTTAACGCAAAAAAAAAAAAAAAAACACCACTAATGTGAACAAGGTGTAAAGGTTTTACAAGAAATGGAACATGCGCTTAATAAGTTATAAATGAGCGGCGGCGGTGATGTCAACTGCTACTTTGGAATACGTCTTGTCCGGGCAAGCGTCGCTAAGGAGACCAAACCAAAACACAACACGCTTGAGAGAGAGAGAGACACAGAGAGAGAGAGAGAGACCTCAGTGTCTTCTTGTGTGGGACTAATAAAGGTCCATTTCTCTCCTCTTTGATGGACCTTGCTTTAGTCACTCTGCATGACATCATGGTTAAATGGACGCACAAAAGAGCTGTGTAGGATCCCAGGGGAATCATTAAGGCTCTCTAGTGTCAATCAACCCTCAAATGGATTGAGGAAAGTTTTTTTTTTTTTTTTTTTTTTTTTGAAGTCCGAGCTGTCTCCAGGTGGCAATTAGAAGCAGTTTTAGAGCT
This sequence comes from Brachyistius frenatus, assembly GCF_029030835.1. NCBI lineage: Eukaryota > Metazoa > Chordata > Actinopteri > Embiotocidae > Brachyistius > Brachyistius frenatus. The sequence continues at coordinate 7,750,814 of NW_027210602.1, forward strand.
CACTTTTTTCCCTCGCGCTGTTATTTCAAGGAACTGTAACTAATGTGCACATTTCATTTAGTTGTGCTTCACTTGAAGTTCAGCACACTGTTCTTAAGTTATTAGAAAACCTTGCTATTCTTAGAGACCGGCCTTTATTTAGAGCACTAACCGTTTTACTGCATCTGTTCCATATTAAATCTGTTCCAGCAGTTCGGGGGCCAAATTCCTCGTCTGTCCCCTGGAAGGCTTTTATTCTGAAACACATGCAGGAAGTGTTTTGTTTAAAGAAGCTAAAATTGAAGAGAGTTGTGAAAGCAAAGGAAGCAGAATAAGAACACAACAGAATGTTTTTTAAAAAGAGAAACTCACAGCAACAGAGTAGTCAGTTGTGTTAACGGACATAACTCAGTAGAAATACACACAGCTGTCACAATACAGGCAGGTTTCCTGTTTAATTTTTGCTGTTATTGCCGTTTACGTTCGTAATTTTCTTTTTATTCATTGCTTTTTATTTTGCACACCCTTTTTTTATGTTGCTCAGACATACTGCAGGCCATCATTTGAGAACGGACACCTTAAGTCCTGTGATATTGTTGTGGTCTGTGTTTGAGCTGACATGCGTGGAGGCCACACAGAAGGTGGCTGCTGTAAGGGATTGAAACTGTAACATTAGGTGTAAGTTTCACAGAACTGCCTTTTAATGCAGACTCTAGACTTTGTGGTTAGATGCCTCTGGGACACACACTTATTTTAAAGCTCGAAATAATCCCTTTAGGGCTTTAATTGCATCTCCTGGTGTGATCTTACAGCAACTCAACACTGTGTGGACAGACATGTATGTCTGGGAAATGGAATGACTAATTCCACTTTTTTCACTGCTCACACACCTGAAAACCTTGTAGTTGTGACAGGAAGTAGGTATTAGTCTTTTTATCACAGTCATGTTTGTATTATTTGTCATTCATTTGTAATTTACTTAGTCGTATGTGTGAAGGTATGAACCTATAGATAGTTTACAAAACAATGCGAGATGCAGTAAAGCACAAACAGAACAGGCAAAAGTTTAGACTGTCCTCCAAAGATGTGATATTGGAGGCAGAAAAAACAGTTTACATCTTGGTTATCCTGCTGAAGTATCAGACGGATGCATTTTATGGCATTTATTACTGTCAAAATAGGCCTTCTCATTCATTACCAACTGGGCTACATCCACACCAACATTTTCTTTATTTTAAAACACATGGCTTTCCCTACATTTTCGCAGGAGGAAGTTTCATCAGCATCGGTGACAATACGGAGAGCTTGGAGATTGAACGTCAAACCTCATTCTGCCAGAATTTAGTGTTAATCACCCCCCACTTCCTGTTGAGGGAGTTGATCAGTTACTCAAATTCATTCGTGAACTGTCTGTTTACTTGTTAGTGGCCAGGAAAAGTACTAGTGAACCCAGTGGCTGTGTGACATGCTAATATCCAAGTAAAAAAATATCAGCCTGCTAAAAGCTTGATGACTTGGTGGATTTATCATCCCAGTATCTTCTGCATGGTGCACAATGGAAATACAAGTGAATGACTTCCAGGATGTGATTAATTCAATTCAATTTTATTTATATAGCGCCAAATCACAACACAGGTTATTTCATGGCACTTAACACATTAAAGTCCTTACAGCAAGACTTTCCAATATTATAGAGAAACCCAACAATTCAACAATTCCCACATAAGCTAAGAGAGAAAAAAAACTCCTCTTTAAGGGGGAAACCTCCGACAGAACCAGGCTCAGAGGTGGGCGGCCATCTGCCTCGACCGGTTGGGGTGAGAGGAGAGCAGAGAGAGAAAAGTACAGCATAGAGATAGAAGAGAAGAACTGTTGGTGGAGACAACAAGCGCAGGACAGAGACATGCAGCTCCATGACGGGACATCTGCAAAAGAAAAAACAGAAACCACACGAGCGAGGGAACTGAATGGAGACAACAGATAATAATAAGAAACTATGGGAGAGAAAAGGATGGTGAGGTATGAGTCAGTTAAAGAGTAGGAGGAAAGAAAAGAAGCTCAGCATGTAACGAGGTCCTCCAGCAGCATTGGCCTATAACAGCATAACTAAGGGTTGGTTCAGGTCTACCTGAGCCAGCCCTAACTATAGGCTTTATCAAAAAGCCAGTGAAGAGAAGCTAAAACTGGAGAAATATGATCTCTCTCGCTAAATCCCGTCAGTACTCTTGCTGCAGCATTTTGGATCAGCTGCAGGGTTTTTAATAATTTGGACATTACAATAATCTAGCCCAGAAGTAACAAACACATGAATGAGTTTTTCTGCGTCACGCTGAAGAAGGATTTTCCTGATTGTATTAATATTACGTAGATGAAAGAAGGCAGTTCTGGAGATTTGCTTTATATGGTGGCTAAAGGACAAATCCTCATCAAAGATGACTCCAAGGTTCCTCACAGTTTTGCTGGAGGCCAAGACAACGTCATCTAGAGTAACTAAGTGATTACAGAAAGAGTTTCTGAGGTGTTTAGGACCAAGTACAATAACTTCTGTTTTGTCTGAATTTAGAAGCAGGACGTTTTTGGTCATCCAGGCCTTTATGTCTTTTAGACAGGCTTCAAGTTTTACTAACTGATTAGTTTCATCTGGTTTTATAGAAATATATAGCTGAGTGTCATTAATCAAACTACTGCTGAATTCAATGGTGATTTGACACTTAAAATACCATTTGAACTACTGCTGGATTATGTGCTATTTGACAAAAGAAATACCACTCTGTTCATTTTTACGTGGCACACTGGAGGACACGTAGAAAGCTGTGATGTATTACTTGGTGATAATGGAAGTAACTCCAGAATGAATCACTGGATGGCTCTTGTTTGATACCGAAAAAACATCTTCATTCATCTCTAAGTGATACGTAACACAAAGAACGGTCGTTACAACGACTTGCTGGAGGACATCCCAGTGAATGCACAAGTCGAGTACTAAGAACTGTAAAAAGGAAACACTAATCACTTATTTGATCATGGGAATGGATGGTCAGTTAATTGCTGCAGGATGTAATAAAAAAAAAAAAAAAGTAACTAGCCAATTTACTACTGAATGAACACAAGCATAAACAGGCTTATTATACAAAGTCACAGACGTTAACTAGGTTTTAAACTTGTGAACCGTTTCCCCTGCGCATCGAGCTAGATGGATGCAAAACGCAGACAAATGAAGGGAAACACACTTTTGGGAAAACGCTTTGGGTTTGTTTGTATCCTGTTTATGCAGATGATTCATGGACAGAAAGCAAGCCATGCACAGTGCAGCGTCTATTCAAAATGTGGGTTTATTAGCACTATGTGTGCGTGGGACTACGTGGTTCTGATGAATACGTGTGCCGATACATTTTCTGCAACCAGACAATGCTCCAGCTTCTTTTATTTGTAAGACTTAAAAGTATTCAAAAAATACTAAGTGCTGACACAAGTGTTTTAGAATAACTTCCCTACCATAATATCAGGAGCCATAACTGACTTAATGAACCATGCGCAGTTTCACTGTATCAGCCACTGTACTTAGACATGCATAGCTTAATCTTTCAGACAAACATAGGCTACTGGTAAGATCAACCAGATATATGCAGGACATTTCCACTCTTAAGTTACACACCTACTAAAAAATAATGCAAAAGGTTTTATTTTGTATTTTCTCAGTGCATGAGGATGACTAGATGTTGATACTGTGTGTATCTGCATGATGAACATGTATTCTTATGTAAATAATAAAGACCAAAGGAAAAGGGAATATAGGTTATTAGGTGAGGTGTGTATGGAGGAGACTGAAAAGATCGTAAAGTTGGACAAGAGTGTGAAAGAGTGACTTGTTGTACGAGTTGCTATTTAACTTGTAGGCTGTACAGTGCCCACAGGAGCAGCAGCTTCCTTTTAAAAGGAAATACAAACTTAATATTTGTTTGGACTGTGTATGAAACACCATATAGCTTTTAATTTGAAACGGGGGCTTTTAATTTGAAATGGATGCAGGAAGTTGCAATATTTCACAAATGTACTTTTGATCAGACTCGCTCACCCACTCACTCAGTGACAGACACTCACATGTATAGGGATGATCACTGTATGCCAAAAACAGAAGCACACACTCCTGCATGCACACTTAAAATCCAGAAGCTCAAACATACGTGTACATATACAGTTTAAAAATACACATATGCGTGCATGCCGTAGACCCACCCCTCTGTGCGCACACACATTCTCATGGATGCCAAAAACACTTAGACAAACACATGCCCAGATCCTGCCATGCTGAGGTGAGACAACAGCTGAAAGTCACTCCGCGTATTCCCACTTCACTGCTGCAAGGCTTGTAGCTTTCATGCCACTGATAGTCTTAATATCCGTTTTTTTCCACTATAACAAAGGTTTCTGTCAAAACACACACACACACACACACACACACACACACACACACACACACACACACACACACACACACACACACACACACACACTCACTCAAACGAGCGCCAGCAGTGCTTGCGATGATTCATTTTATCTTTTGTGGCACAGCATGGGGTGAGTCTTGGAACCCTCCAAGCTGTCTAGAATAATGTCTGCTTCTACTAAATTCTTCCCACTGGGAGAGAGTACAGAGTGTTTTATTAGAGCTGAGTGACAACAATCATGGAGCTCTTTTACAATAAGGCATAGTAAGGAAAATATTTATCAATAATTTACCAATGGCTAATAGATCATTTATGTATTTGCTAAATAAAACTATTAAAACACATCAATTGAAGCCAGGTTATGAGCCCATATGTAAGTGAGAGATCCCTTTCATTTCATTGGATTCTCTGCCAACATGCTTGAATGAGAACCTAATGTTTAAAACACAGACTCAATTGATTGCTGTGACGTTAAAAACCCTTCATAAATACAAGCTTGTGGTTTTGTTTCCACTCAAACTATATCACAAAGGCTCAAGCTCACAGCCAGCCAATCCAAACGTTCCCTTTAATTAAAACTGGAGTGGCAGCTTGTTATTACATTATGTGAATATTGTAATGATTGATCAACCATCAATCAAGTGATGACTTCAGTTCTGTGTGATGTATAATTTTTTGTGCTAAAACAATATCATGTATTATTCCTCTTTCCTATTGTTACTATTATTATCTTTTCTTTTATCCCTGTTTAGTCTAAAAAAAAATGAATATATAGAAGGAGTAAAACTGACAAATCTGGTGATATATGGATGATAACATTATTAAATCTTTCTTTATGCCTTTTGAGTTGACAAGATGAAAAACGACAGGTTTTTTTTTAAATGTAATGTTTTGATATCAGGGCAAAAACAAGTTTTAAGATGTAAAGATGAGGAAGGTCATTCTGCACATGCTGAAAGGGCAAGAATCCATCTTTCCTTCCTGCTTCCTCATCCTGAGCATGACTCACGTGATTTACAGTGAAATGACAAACCTATTTGCAGACCCCCAAGTTCAGCCACAAATAACTGTGATGAACCATTCTGTGCGCTGTATATGTTCTCACATCCCACGTCTGCCGATGTGCGGTGTGTGTGTGTGTGTGTGTGTGTGTGTGTGTGTGTGTGTGTGTGTGTGTGTGTGTGTGTGTGTGTGTGTGTGTGTGTGTGTGTGTGTGTGTGTGTGTGTGTGTGTGTGTGTGTGTGTGTGTGTGTGTGTGTGTGTGTGTTTTCAAACAGGTCTTTTTCAAACTGAAACCCAAATTCACTCTAATGGTTGTATTACTGTGAATATACCCTGAAGGCCTCAGAGGAGGAGTGTCCATCAACATACCTACAAGCATGAAAGCCAAACCCCCTCTTACCTCGCACACACACACACACACACACACACACACACACACACACACACACACACACACACACACACACACACACACACACACTGCAGTGCCGAGAAGAAAGTTCCTACTCATTCCTGCTATACTTTGCAGGACGGCTGAGATAAGTTTGCTTTTAGCAGGAAGTGATTGTCACAGGGTGTCAGAGGTGAAAGGGGACTGTGGGTTATCATGAGGTCACATCAAGACCTGATCCCTGTCCTCCCCTCTCAGGAGACAACGGGTTTAGGCCTTGTCTCCTGTCAACAGATGTTTTATATCCTGTCTGCTCACACTTCTGCAGCAGTCATATCTTTGGACAGTTTTAGTTTCTTGCCTTCAAGCAAAAATAAATTAAATTTACAAAAGTTAATAAGCAAAGCGTGTTGCAGTGAGTGCTACGTTTGTGAAGGATGAGATCTCTCCCAGTGGATTGTGAAGCAGAACGTTGTACTCCTGGTCATGTTGTGCTGCTGTTCGATGGGAAACCATGTGAAGGAATTCCGTGAGGCCGTTATGAAAGAATACTGTGAATATAACTTTGTCAGCGTTCAAGCAAGGTGCCCTTGAACTGGAAAGAAACTGAAGTTCCACATGAGGGTTGTGCGTCGAGGAGTGGTGCGCCACGATTTGACATCTCCTTTTGAAGTGTCTTTATGAGCAGACTATGCTCTGACTCTCTGAATCGAGCTAAGCCCATCTTAAGCAGAGGCCTCACTGTCTCGGCTCCTCTTTCCTTTTTGTCCTCTGTTCACTCGAGGGACGACGGCGCTCTTTATATTTTTCACCACCATGCGTGTTGTCATAGCATACTAATAGTTTGCAGGACCTGCTCTGCTGCCAAAATTATTCTCTCTATTAAAATTAATTAGGACTGAGTGAGACACCAGAGCCAAGCTGACTATTAACACTGACCTTTATAGGTTGTTGTTAGATTGATTATTATTTATTTCTTGTTTATTTTTGTTGCAATGAGGCATTCAGACCAAATTTGTAATAGTACCTATTTGTCATGAGATTGTGAATGGCTCTGTATTTATGATATATTTGCCTCTCTGAATGTAAATTTGTAAAAAAAAAAAAAAAAAAGGGTCTGTTTGATTTGATCCCTTTATGACTAGTTTTTGTAGACTGCGTGAATATATATGTAAAACAGGGTACCGACTCAATTGTTTTGGTCGTATCTTGCGTTGGAAAATGCCTTGTCATTCGGTACACTGCATCCACAACAACGCATTTTTGTTTGAAAACTTTGGCTTCCTTCACACAAGAGTAAATCTCATTGAGCCAATACAGTGTTTACCATACGCAGCCTCTACTTGTGCAGCAATGTTCATATTGATTGAATCACTCATTTTCAACAGATGTGTCTATAATCGTACATCAATGCACCTTATTTCAGTCTCTCCAAACTCATTTTTGTCCATGTACCCGAGTGCGCTGCAGTAACAGGAGGCTGCTCTGCATGCAGCTGGAAAGGGAGCGTCAATCCATAGCATTTGAGGCACATCAGTAAATTGCAGTGTCAATCAATAACTATCATGTGAAGTATTTTAGTGGCATCAGTTTATTGTAGCTTCAGAAAACCACCACGGTTACTGTTGCTGTAGTGGTGTGATGTAATTATATTTTAAATGAAATGTATTTGATCAAATTGGTATTGGGAAAAAAGTACCAGTGTTGAAGTCAAGGTATCGGTAACTGTACCTGTATCAAACATTTTTGAACAAAACAAAGTTTAAATTAGCTTTGGAAAGATTGATTGATTAAGTTTGATGACAAAAAATTAAAAGAAAATTCTATTTCATAATTATCTTGTCACTTCAGTGACATGTTTGCTGCTCCTAGCCTCTTGAAAGAGAGCTTTTGCTGCTTTTCTCTTTTGTCGTTTTAACATATCTTTGGATTTTGGACTGCGTTGTTGTCAAAGAAAACAATATAAAGATGTTCACTTACGGCTCGGGTATCTTGAGATTTGCAGTTTGAGCGATCTCTTCTTTTGAATTTCTTGATGAAAAGTTGAGTAGAAAAATATTGGAAAGGTTCATTTAGAAGAACAATAAGTAACTGTTGCAACCCTAGCTTATAATATAAATGCAGTTTCACCCTGTACTGAGCATTACTTGCAATTTTAACCATAGTGTGTGTGTGTGTGTGTGTGTGTGTGTGTGTGTGTGTGTGTGTGTGTGTGTGTGTGTGTGTGTGTGTGTGTGTGTGTGTGTGTGTGTGTGTGTGTGTGTGGTGTTTTTATGTTACCACTTCTACCAAAAATGTAGTTTCTACTAACTTTCTATAAGCTTTTATTGTATATATTTTGACCAATCCCGATGTCTGAAACGTATTCCCGGAGCTCTTCATGGCTAAAAACCTGTTTGAGGAACTATTAATTCATCACCTTTTGCCGAATGTTGGACTCCTCCAGCAGCCTGCTGAAGCCAGCAGGTGGCACGGAACATATAATCACTTATATCAGTTTTGTGCAGAATTTGACACCCACAAGCAGACAGAGACCCCCGCACCGTACTGCATGTAGTAATCGAATGTCCTCCACAACATGTTATGTAACACCTGCAGCACACGAAACAGTGTTCGTCAGCCGCCCGTGTTGCACGTCGTACTGCGGGGAATCTTGTGTCCTACATTTCAAGTCCTTGATGTAAAATGCCCCTCGTTTGTTTCTCTCCTTTCGTCTGTAAAAGTTTGAAGTCGAGACCGTCTTCTCCTCAGACAGTAGCAAGGAGAGGTTTGTCGGTGGGGTTTCCCCAAAGCGGTGCGCCTGTACACACAGCTGGCATACCTCCCTGTGAAGGGTCACATGTATGTGCTGTCGGGGGGGGGGGGCGCATGTATTCTATTTCCAGAACCAGTCCTGAGCCACTTTAATCCCCCCGCCTTGTCTTTATCGCCAGGGGCGCAAGAGAAAGAAAGGCCCCCCTCCCTCCCTCCCTCCCGCCCTGCCTGCCCATCCCACCCCACCCTACCGTGGGGAGCAATGTTGCTGCGATTGAGTTGCAGGTTTACTGAAAATAGATTGTGAGAGGAAGAATCGTTTCTGTCAGGCAGACAGAGGGTTTGATAGGGCCGATCTCCGCCGAGGAGACAGTTCTGTTAGCGCTGCGCTACGGGGGAAAAGACTAGACACTGGTGTTTAACTGAGGTAAGACCTTGTGGTGTGTGTGTTTGGGTGTGTATGGGTGTGGGTGGGAGGGGTGTGTGTGGGTGTGGGTGGGTGTGTGGGTGTGCGCATGTAGGTGAACATGCAGAGACGTGGAGGATGTGTGCACATGCCGCCACAGTGATGCAGCTTTGTTGGTACCTTTTGCTCTAAAAAAACAATCACCTACTTTGCTTTAAGAAAGGCTTTGTCAACATAGGAAGACATTGCCACCATAAAGTTAACAATAATTTGACGTGTGTTTCGTTAAAATACTGCAAAATGATTCTTGTTTGACTCCTAAATTACTACTTCAGTATAAACTCTGCAAAACTTTTCCTTTGATATTAAAAAGTAAATAGTGTGCACCTAGGAAGCTCTGCATGATAATAACCTAAGATTATTTTTCAAAGCTTAAACTTTGTGTGTATGTTGCCTTCAGTGTGCATTTGTGTAAACGGGGTGTGAAGAGCAGGCCAGAGGTGGTTGCCCCGCGGGGGGGGGCGACTGCACATTTTCCTTCAATGGAGAGTGTTAACCTTTTTTAACGCGCCGAACCCACCAGTGGATCCTTCATTCAAACCAACATACCACATAAGCTTTCATTTTGAAATTCAAGTCGGGTTCCCAAGTTCCCATGGCACCCCATATGTCACGCCGAATTCACTACAAATGTGGATAAAATGATGCACAAGACATCCAGAATTTTCAATTTGATGTGATGGTAAAGCGCCATGCTTTGGAATATTTCTCTCAATGGAAGCTTAGTATACAGCGGCTCCAAGCCAAATATATATTTAAAAAATATATATTTATATATATATATATATGGCATTGCTGACACTTTTACTAACTTTGAAGCTATTAAAGCAGAATAAAATTTTAGAGTGAGTTTCAAAAGGTGAAATGAGATACCAGGAGCCACAGCAGCTGGGCGTGTACACTTTGTGTGCATGGCTGTGTGTATAGTGTCATATGCATATCCATGAATGCATGTGTATACTGCATATACATGCCTATTTGTTTGTACTTCTGTGTGTCAAATCAGCTCCCACCTTTACAATGCACAGCCAGTGTTACCTGCTGTAGGTGGAACGATGCTCCTCAGTTCTATTTGGGGACATTTGGATCTGTGGTTGTTGGACTTTGAACCATAACTAACGGCGCATTCAGGCAGCTGGGAATTGGGAAATGTCCCATTTGCCGCAGTCCGACATTCCAGTTGAGAGCGTTCACATGATGACAACAAACAGGCCGCCCCATAAAATGTGCTTTATTTCTGCTGTCAGAACGCAGAGAAGTGACAAACAGCCTTGTCATCATCCATATAAATCAACACAGCGACAGATGGAACTCAGGAGGTCGAACGTGTCATTTCTACACGTTTTGGTTTTCTGCCGTTTTGACATGTGACGGGCTAACAAACTACACGGGCGATGCTAACCAGGTCTGGCTATTTCACCCCGTTTCCAAAGCCAGTACATTTCTCTCTTCCACCACAAGAACTGCCGTATCAAGTGACGTCAAGCCTCTGACCTTTCAGAAACCTCTCACTTTCCTCGTGGGAGATTCCCAGTTTGACACGCATTCAGGGTTATTTTCCCTCTCGGAAGTCAGAACATTTCCACTTCCCAGTTGCTCATGAACGAGTCAGGATATCTCATCTGCTTTGGTTTTAGTCCGTAGCTTTTCAGTTCCCAGCTTCACAGATGTGTGATAATAAATAGCTGGAGCAGTCACATTCTCTGACACGAACATGCTCTGAGACATACACCAATATACATTTCTCCCTTTCGAGATTATTTGGATGATTAATTAATCTGTTCATAATTTTAGTGGACAGAAAGTCAGAAAATAGTGAATAATACCCGTCTTGATTTCCCACAGCTCAAAATGTTTTAACTTGACGAATAACAAGCGATAAATAACTTTGTCCCACTGTTAATTGGTACTGCTACAGTCTGCTGCACTGTAATTGCTCAGCTTTGTTGTGTGTCAGATTTTATACCATTGTTTGTGTTATGTGTCGTTACACATTGGAATTACAAAATATTCATGTGTAATTTCTTGAGAAGTAATTGGAATAATTTGAATAATATCCAATTACAAAAGCAGCCGATAATTGCAGCTGCATAAATGAATGTTCTCTGTGTGGAGTGGAGGAACCACCTGCCAACATCCACATACGCCGAGAGGCTATTTGGTTTGTGTACAGTGTGTCTGAGGAGCAGCATTGTTTGCTGTGAGGTGTGTTTCTCCATGATCTTCCATGGCGTTGCTAATGCGCTCCGTCAGATGGCTGCGACCTCGGCGCGGGATGCGTTTTATAATGACACAACAAGTTTTGTCGTTTCATTATGAGAGGAAAGAAGTTCTTCTGCTTCGCCCGATCCCAGCAGACGGAGACAGACTTGCTCTGCAACAGCGTGAGCTCAGTTTGGAGCCAAGAAAGTGTTATGAGCCCGCATGAGCCGGTGTGGCCGCTCTGCCAACTCTGCTCTGTGTCACCCCTCTGTTGCAGGTGTGTTTGTGGAGATTCCACTTGTCTGGCTCTATTCAAACACCCCTCTTCCCCCCCCCTCCACACACACACACACACACATATCTTTGTAACGTCAAAGTACTTTTAGCCCGGTTGAGCAGATTAGTGCGTCTACTTTTCAATTTGTTTCCTTATGGTGGTGCTAATGGTCGGCTTGCTTCTGTTCCATCCAGTGCATTCTGTGTTTTAAGATAATTCATATCCGGCCCCGCAAAGTTTATCTCCTCTGGAAACAGCATGTAGCTCGTTATAATAATTAGCCTCCCCTTGCTCTTCACTTTTAGCAGAAGGCGAAGAGAGGTCACTTTGGAATGAGTTTTTTTATTTTTTTATCAAAGCTCTCCTTCAGAGAGAGAGGCAGACGGCAATTGAAGCTCGACTTAAGGCTGCAGTTGCAGCGCCGTTAAAACAAATGCTGTCTCTTTATTCCACTGTACTGTTAAATTTTGCAGCGGAGTTATGCTAGCGCTGAACATTTCGGAGCCAGCGGGGCTTGTTGAGAGCATGAATAAAAGAGTTCCCGGGGTTGAGTGGTGCAGGATCCTGCTGTGCCAGATTTAGATCTGGAACAGAGGGGAACTGAAGGGAGGAGAGAGACGAGAGGGAGCAATGAAAGAGGTCCTGTTGGTACTGCTGACCATCTGCATTGAATATCAGCAGTCATCATATCCTATTCACTTTGTGCTTTTAGCAAATTGTTCAGCACACTCTGCATGACATAACTGCGCTCATATTTAATGTCACTGTTTGTGTATGTAACCAAACCTTGTCTCTCCTTAGCATAGCTGCCCCTCGTTCAATACTTAATGTCATCGGCTAAACTATGTGACAGGGCTTTATGCGCCGGGGTGTGTGATGTTGCCAGTCCTGATTTGAGGCGGCTGCTTTTTGACCTGTCGGCGTGTGTGTTTGGGTGTGTTGATGTTCCAGCTGAACTCGCCGATGAACTCGGTCAGCAGTACGGAGGACATTAAGCCCCCGCTGGGTCTCAACGGCGTGATGAAGGTGCCCGCCCAGCCCTCGGGCACGATGCTGTCGCTCACCAAACACATCTGCGCCATCTGCGGTGATCGCTCCTCAGGTGAGTGACATCACACTTTCTGCAACGGAAGTATTTCACAATGTTCAACTTCTTTTTAAAAAAAAATCTGTAACAACTAAAGTTCATTTCACTTGAGATGACTGTTTAAAAGTGTGCACGAGTCAAACCCTAACCAGAAAGTCCTGGGAACTTTATGTATAATTTTGATTGCACAAGACTCTATAATCAACAAATGAAAAGAAAGCAGGACTACACGGCATCTTGGTCAACGGCACTAAGAAACCAACAAAGATGAACTCTGGTCAGAGAACAGCCCCGCGGACCGCCCTGGCAGAACCACACACTGCAGCTTCTTGCAGTGGGAGATCTTCCTGGAGGGACAACAGTCAGTGGAATTATTCACAAAGCTGGGATAAATGGCAGCGAGGCCAAAAAGAAGCCGCTCCCGAGGAGAAGGATACGAAGGCACATGAAAGACACTGAGGCAAACGATCGCATGTTTGGATGAAACCGAGTCTCAGTTCAGCTTCTGCTGAAACAGAGAGGCGCTATGTTTGAGGGCAACCATGCACGGCTCATCAGTGACCACGGAGCATACCTACCAGGAAAATACAAGCACATGTTGAAAAAGAGCAAATTTCACAAGCGCTGCGTTTTCAGAATTACGGTTACAAAACAACAGTGAAAGTACAGACACTCACATAGGGATATAAAGATACTTTCTGTAGTGTTTAAAACGTTTTCTTAGTACATAGTGAATGGGTCACGTCGGTATCACTGTGATGATATCGTTTTTAAATGAAGTCAATTAAATGTTGAACCTTTTGACATCTTTGTGAAGCAAGTTCAGTTCACATGTAACTTTTAGAGATGTCAACTATTAAAAAGCATATATGTGTGATATTTTACAACAAAGGACCAAAAAAAAGAAAACATTAAAGTTCATGTGACATCCTTAATTTCCTTAATATTTAGTCCCAAGTTCAAACTGGCTCACGTAACCTGTAGCGTCTACAAATTAGCATTAGTATCAATTCTTGGAAATTTTTTGGCCTTTCTCAGAACACATGCTCACTCCAGGGTTCACTTAATCTCCGACTATCATTTCATCGAGAACAAGCTTCACCACTTAAACCACAAGAGCATTTAACCTCTGGTTAACCGTTTGCCCAGGGAAGTGACTCACACAGTAGTCTTCTTTGCAGAGTCTTCTTAAGCGTCTTTACTTTTTTTTTTTCTTCCACACATCCAACAAATAAGTCTGTTTCAATGTTTTTTTTGGGATAACCATGAAAACTTTTTAGCCCCGGGATGAAGGTGGATGTCTAATTCATTGGACAGTTTTGACTGTCATCCTGCGTCATTGGTGCTGCTTGCACCCGAGGGGGAAAATCAAAACAATGTTTAATAGCAAGTCATGCTTCATTTAGTTGTGCTCGTAGGCTTTATTTATCTTCTCTGGTGGTCTGAGCAGCAAAGAGCTAACAAAGAAACAATCTGAGCACCACTGGAAAATGCAAATGGACTCCATCCATTATAAATAACAAAAAAAAAAGAGCTGTTCGGAGCAGGGGAAAAACAACATGCTATGTGAAGAGTAACACAAATCCACGGGGCTTGCCTTCAGTAAATCCTTCATTTTATTTTCCTTTGCCACAGCAGTGTAACCCCGGAACACAGAGTCTGTTCACTTTAATAGATCTTTGATCATAATTTCTCTTTTGTTCCCTCAAAAACTGGCAAGAAAAATGTCACCGTGATCTCAGCAGGAAAACCTGTTAATGAAGCACTCAATGATGTCTCGGGGTTTCAGACAAATTACTACATGACAGTAATGCACAAATAGCAAGAAAAGCAACTGGCAGCAAATATTTGACTCTAACCACTGTCACCGACAAAATATCTGAAAATATTAGACAAACCTTGTCTCTCTTTCCTCTCCCTCAGGTAAACACTACGGCGTGTACAGCTGTGAGGGCTGCAAAGGCTTCTTCAAAAGGACCGTGCGCAAAGACCTGACCTACACCTGTCGCGACAACAAAGACTGCATGATCGATAAACGCCAGAGGAACCGCTGTCAGTACTGTCGCTACCAGAAGTGTCTAGCCATGGGCATGAAGAGAGAAGGTACAGCACATACCGTTGAGGATAAAGTCCCACTTACCCATTTCCCTCACTTCTGTACTAATCCACACACAGCACACATTCAAACCAAGAGGAGGGGGTTCAATTTGGAAGTCGGTAGCATTATAGTGCAGCCAGCAGCGGTATAGATACGGTATTTTGGTGACCAATGACACGGAGTAACTCACAACCGAGACTTTATTTGGCAGTGTGCTCCAAGCTATTCTGAATTTGGTGTGTTCTTAAACTGCTCTTAAATTTGACACTGTGCAGATGCCACAATATTCACTGTAACTACTGGGTTCATCAACGGAAAGTCTGCAAGACACCGTAGAAGTCGCCTTTATAAAAAGTGTGGTACTTCCTTCAGTTTCAAATCTTACAGTTTTCCAACGTTAAAACAATAAGGTTAAAATTGTTTGATCTATACTGGGCAAGCTTCAACTGATGCAGAGCTAAAGAGGCTAAATGTATGGCAACCATCATATCACATTAAGGTTAGATGAAGCCCCTTTTCACATACAAATACAATTTTAGAGAGGCTACAGTGATTAAAACGACTCTTCTTCCAGCACTACTTTGGATATAACGTGTTGACATGTTGCGTGTGGAAGCAGAGTGAGGGTCTGAGAGCAGGCAGGCCTCTGAGACTCCGCTGATGCAGACTGGAGGAATAAAAACACAACAATAGAGCTGTGTGAACTGCTGCTGCCATTGCGTCATGGAAGTCGCCATTTGTACTCTAACTAATTTTGTATATACTTGGAGTTTGTGTGGAACAGCCTACCTAGTTATTGTAAACAGGCTTGTTTTCTCAAACAAACATACGAAACACGAGATGGTTTGCGTGCTTATGTTGCAAGTTATTCGATGCTCAAAATTTAATCAAAGTGCTCAAATTGGATAATGTCCTGTAATTGTAGAGCACAGTGAAAAATTTGGACCACATTCCTCAAATTATAGGCCAGTGATGGTATGCACACACTTCTCCTGCCCTTTTTAAAAAGATACAGGGATTTAATTGTCTACATGGGGAGACCACATACAGTTTACAGCTTGTAAATCAAACCCAGTTCATTGTTAGAGCCTGATTCATAATGGATTATTGGGGCCAATAACAAAAAAATATTTGGATATCAATATCTCGGCCAAAATTCTTTATGTATATGTTATATATATATACATATAAACACACATTTGTTTTCAGTGATCCCTCCAATGTAGTTATTACAGGCCTTTAACACAGAGCTATGTAATGGAGGGAGGACCTTTAACAGTCAATTATCCACACTTACATCAGTGCTCTCAAACAGCTAACTTGTTTTAATTAATTCTAAATAAGTATAAAAAACAAAAATAGAATATTTTTAAATGTATCCTGAACTTTTTCTGCATCATGTTCTGTAAAAAAGTTGTCATGTTGACCGACATACACCGATACCAATATATCTGTGACAGGCCGATATCTGCTAATTAAATCGGCTGGTTGATATGCAAGTCAGGCTCTCATCATTACGGCCTGAACAACCACTACTTTTAGTCCCCATGTAAACATTGTCAGAGTGCTGTAACAAATACATAAAGAGGCTTTATGTCATTTTTAGGATCCATTCCAGTGCACCTAACTACACTGAACAGCTTATTGATAACGAACACTGCATGTTTCTGCATCAATTCCAGTTTGTGATTAATGATTGACAGTCAGGTAACATATCCTCCCAGAGTGGACAGCAAGACCGTCAGTAAATCATCCATTTATTCAATAATTATTCAAAATGCATCAAACAACATGACACTGGAGTTTATAAAGTGACTCGGTAACATTGACATGATTTATTTTGACCAAGTCCATCCCAGCTACAGAGCCTACGAGTTTCCATGACGCTGAAGAAATATTCATCCAGCGTCTCCCTGCAAATAACTTACATTTTTTTGTTGATGAGGGACTGATACATGGGAAGTTTCTTAGTCAGTTGAAATTGAACTTCTGATGAATACTTTCTGATGCGAGTAGCGAACATTTCTACGAGGTTCAGTTAGTTTAACATACTTGGCATGCTACCCAGAAGCAGACAGTAATGCATGTCTCTGAAATATGAATTTACCGGCAGATAATGTGGTTGTAGATACGTTACCTTCAAACCTTTGCCAACCAACAGTTGTTCTGCACAAATCCAATCCTCAGCACGTGCATGAATGAAACTTAAACACTAAATCATGTTTGATTGTTTTTTTCATTTTCTTAAATCAGCAGAGCTCACCGATCCGAGACTGACTCACGAAGTGATGAGACTGTTTCAGTTAGGTGGCAGCTGAGCATTTAACCTTAGAAACTGAACTTACTACTGAACTGAAGATAGTCAGAAACGGCACTAAACATTGTGGTGGTCTGAACAGTGATGCGTTCACTTACTGATAAATGAACTAAATTGTATTTGACTGATGATAGTTGAGGTAAAAAGTGAACAGACTGCATAGTCTGTGACTACAAATCTTGAATTTAAACTATTTGAATCAGTAATTTGTCATTCCGCGTCATTTTATTAAATAATCTTTAGCCTGTTTAAATGAAGAAACTAACATCACATTTCCGTCACTCACATCTCTCAGCAGTCTCCGAGGTCTTGCTCATCTGTGAGACATCTAAGCTTATACAGTCTCCAGGAGAGCCGTCCGAAGTTGACCGAGTTCTTATTTTATCCGTTACTGGAGCATTGAGGGGAACTGGTATTTTTGGGATTGTTAATTTTTATATATAGTGACTCCACGATGTTGAGATCAGATCTCTGTGGCAGCGAACTTATCTGTAGCAGGACGCCTTTCTCTTCTTGATAGGTCTTTACGACACGGACTTCATGCGAGGGGTCATTTTCATGCCGCAGAGTGAATTTCCGACCATTCAAGTCCTCCAAAAGATCCCGTTTAACCACACTCATCTGGACTTCAGGGTGGACCAAGGTACCACGGGTTCTGAGTTCAGGGCTTTGGTGTTTGAAGGGAAGTCAGGTTGATACATCTTTGGTGTGCTGCACTCGGTTCCCTCGGCCAACCACTACGTTTCCCGTCTTCAGCTTTGTCCATATCTTCGGGCTTCTGCTTGAAAGCTTTGACAGCATATCTGGAAACATCCGCCTGCTGAAAAAGACATGCAACAGGATGACCACTTGTTGCTGTGGTGGAAGAATTTTACTTGAGACTGTAATGTTGTCAGCAAGGTCACCTTTTTAGTATGACTATCCATTTTCTATTCCCTCTACACACCTGTGTCTGTTACAGCTCTTGATTGTGGGTCAACATAAATATATTGTTGTTGTTTCTGTAACAGCATACAAATATGTCAGTTAAATATTTCATGATTTGCAAAATAAGTGTTTGGAAATCTGATATTTCCTATTGACAAACCAATACAGGATATAAACAATAGACAACTGTTTTATGAATTATCTAAAGTCACTCACTTTTAATACCGCCTTTAAAGACTGAAGCATTTGCACACACACAGTCCCTTTTGATGGATTGCTTGATTTATTGCTTCCTTTTCATATTCTTTCAGTGCAGGCGACTGGCTGGAAGGACCGCCTCCACTGAAAATGCTTTTCATTGTTTGATGATGATTGTTACTCCCTCCAGTCTTAAAGAGCGACCATGAACAAACATTGAGTGGGAAAATGTTATTTTGTGACTCACTATGGATCCGTACAGTAAAGCACCTCCGGAGAGTGATTACAGTGTGGTTAATGGACGGGAGGAGTGTTGCTGTGTGAGGGGAAGAAAAACAGTCGGTGAGGTGTGAATTTTAACACTCCTCCAAGGTGTTAAAAATATTATCACTCTCATTCGTGTTCATAAACACTCTTTCGCACATTGAACAAATCAATCACTGCCTGTCACAGTAACCATGGTTACCAAATAGAGAGTGCGTTAATTATACTGGTTTAGTAAAGCTAGGAGAACTGACAATGCGAAGATGGTCGCAGACCAGGTGTGTGTACGATGCCGGCTCGTTGCTGAACAAGAAGAATGCCTGCTGTTCTTTGGCGATAATTACATTTAGGAAGCTGTTCTATCTGAGGCCAGTTTATCTTGACCTTAACTTGGCCTCCCCTCCTTTCCCTCTCACTTTTATTTATGTCATTGTTGGGCTCTTTATTCCTTTCAAGGATATTATCATTTACTGCATTTTGCCTCACTCACAGTGCTGCCTAAGCCTCCCCCTGCACCCCGAGGGCTGTGGTTAGAGAACAAGGCAGCAGTAGCCCAAAAGGCTAAGCGAATCCACAGAAAAACAGGATTAAATGAATTTATGCTCTCCCAGTCAGAAGAGGAGAGGAAGAAGAGGGGGGAGAATAAAGCTAACATGATTTCAGCCCTCCTCACCTCTGCCTGACTCCAACACAAGTATTTTACCCTTGGGCTGACCTCCACCGCCAGACAGCAGTTCCTCTAAAGTGGGGCCCCTTTCCCGCTCCGACTCCAACAACCCCGGCTTCCCTTTCCCCCCACAACAAGACCACGGCCTCTCTGATTCAGGACTTGGAATAGAAAGCAGAGTAGGGGAAACTTAAGAAGCCAGATCATCCTACAAACCCCAGTGTGTTTGATATATATGTGTGTGTGTGTGTGTGTGTGTGTGTGTGTGTGTGTGTGTGTGTGTGTGTGTGTGTGTGTGTGTGTGTGTGTGTGTGTGTGTGTGAGAACACAACTCTCCAGGTGTGTATATAAACCGTTATACTGACTGTACATTTCCAAAAGTCCTTTGTCATACAACACATTAGGTCAAAAACGTTTTTATTAATCTAGTGGTTGGAAGAAAAACTTATATAAAAAAAAAAGCCACATTCTTTCTTCTGTGGTGTCTTAAATAAGTAAATTACAGCCTTTAGAAAAGACAAAACACACTCGGGCATCTTTTTCATTTTCAGTTGAGGGTGGACGTGCGGTTTATTTTGCCTCGGCCACAGTGAGTCTCGGTGTGCTCTGCACACAAACCGTTTCCTGTGTCTACTAGCCAAGCCAATCAGATGACAGAACCAGCACGGCTGTGCTTAAATCTGTTTTTATACAAGACAAATTCTTCATTGATTCATGTTCAGGCTTTTTTTTGTAAGATGTTCTGTCTGAGTGACAGGCCAGACACTATCTATTTGTCTATAAATTATTTGTGTACAAAAGGAGCTGTCAGTTTGAAGTACATGGAAAAAACGCATCTCTTCAATAAGGAAACTGGAAGAGGTCTTTGAACATTTCCACTCGGCCACATTGCTCATAATCCTGAAGTCCAAGGTCATTATATATTCCATTTGCACTGTCGAGGCAATTATTGATGATTGAACTCTCTTGGTTATGTTTACTGGCATAATACAGAGGGTCATACACTATTCACTGGCTTCCCAAAACACACTTAATGGCTGACACAAAAACACACTCAAGCAAGCGCATGCATACTGTATGGCACGTCTGTACAATTCCAAACAAGGACCGGCGATATAGTCACTTTACTACTGAAATCTGGACATTTTGTTTTCACAAAATCACGAAGAATTCAAGCGTTTAATCGAAGGGACGATTCAGCATTGAAAGCAGGCTTAGCAAAATATTGGTCTAGATGTTTTTTTTTTCACTAGCTTGTTGCTAACGTTGCCTGCCTCTTGGTGTTGGGCTTGTAGCTCGCAGCTGCCTGCTGTAAAATTTAACTATTAATGATTGAAGCAGTGACACTGAACCAAACTGTAAATGTGCTGCAAAACCATAACAATTGTTAAACCCTAATCTGGAAGTAATCAACACCATGTCGATTCTGACTCTTTCATGTAACACACATGTGCTCTTTAACACATGCTGACATTGTAAAACAGCAGTAGTGACCGGAACCAGTTTTGTTACATGCAGCCGTTCAGGAGGAGCGCCAGCGAGCCAAGGACAGGAATGAGAACGAGGTGGAGTCCACCAGCTGCGCCAACGAGGACATGCCCGTGGAGAAGATCCTGGAAGCTGAGCAGGCGGTGGAACCCAAAACCGAGACCTACATCGAGACCAACCTTGGCGTGCCATCCAACTCGGTGAGTAGGCATTTTTTTTATATATATATGTTATTTGCCAAACACTTAGACACTAGATTCTACAACAAGTCATCATTCTGTGTGCATATTTGTGGCTACACATACACACAATGAGTGATTTGTTTGGAGTTACCCCAAGGCTGGTGGAAGAGTGTTTTCTTTCTCTAGACACTGATCTCCTGTCTTACCCATTTAAATACTAAGTTCTGATTGTGTTCATTAAAATTATACACCTCAAACAGTTCAAACCTAGTTTTTATGAACAACTTCACTGCTGTACCTAATTTAGTGTGAAAGTGTAAGTGCAAATAGCCACCAAGGCGTCAGTGCTTGCTTTGTTTTACATGTGAAAATGGACTACAAGCAAACTGCGTGGCAATTTGTTTAGGTACAACAACAACAAAAAACTCTAAGGTGTCCTGAACAAAAACTATATATATGTAAATGGACGTAGTTCCTGCATGGGTCTGAAGCCAATGCAAAAGTTCACCAAAGTGCAATACCACCCAAAAAAAAAGCACTGCTTCCACTAAACTAACATCCAAAAATCATCAACTTTCCTCATGAAACACAAAATCAATACATTTTCTTTACAAGTCATTATTGTCTCATTTGCTGAATTCACTCCTTCTGATCAGTCTTCTTGTTGTTCTTCTGAAAATAATTCCCTAATCACTTACATATTAGCCCTCAGAAGGAAGTCATGTTTGGGGGGTCTAGTGTTCTCGGTCAGATTCACCCCTTGTTCCTCCCCCGCTTATCCAAATATGGTCA
This sequence comes from Brachyistius frenatus, assembly GCF_029030835.1. NCBI lineage: Eukaryota > Metazoa > Chordata > Actinopteri > Embiotocidae > Brachyistius > Brachyistius frenatus. The sequence continues at coordinate 7,772,353 of NW_027210602.1, forward strand.
TTTCTGGCTCCAAAAAAACAAGATGGCGATAGCCAAAATGACAGTCTCTATTCTTTATATTGGCAGTTCACAAACCAATGTGCGACATCAGGGTGGGTTGCTCCTGACAAAGACTTTCTTTCTTTCTTTCTTTCTTTCTTTCTTTCTTTCTTTCTTTCTTTCTTTCTTTCTTTCTTTCTTTCTTTCTTTCTTTCTTTCTTTCTTTCTTTCTTTCTTTCTTTCTTTCTTTCTGTCTGTCTGTCTTCTGCCATTTCATAATTTGTGTGGCAAATTGAACAGTTTCACTGTTTGAAAATTTAAAAAAATGGCAACAGGTCCAATGAGGCTTAATTACTGCCGTGTTAAAAGCACTCTTAAAATACATCCAGCATACTTAATACCATGGAAGAACTTAATGCCTTATTTTGTACTAATGTAAAATGATATCATACTCGCGTCAACGGCCATCAATCAAGTCGTGACTGTGTCCGACAGTGCTGCCAGCAAATCTTAGAGAAAACCAAACATTAATGTATTTCAGATTCGTCACTCATGACTTTTATTTTAGACTCTTCTGCTTTCCAAAACCTTACTGGAGCTGTTCCACCTTTGTCCACGAGTTCTTTTAATTTTTTCCATCTGCGAGTAGTTTCTGTATCTCATTTTTGTGCTGTGGAGTCCAGAAAGAGCTCACTTACAGGTCAGGTCAGATTAATCTGCATGTGTATGTGCTGTATGAGAGTGAACTTACTTTTCATTGTAAAAAAAGGTTTAGAATACATCAAGCTTGTGGTTGTTTTTGTTGTAGAGTCAAGAGCTGACACTGTGCTCCCTGCTGGTAGAGATATTCATGAATATCAGAGATGAGCACTGCTTGTCCTTTTTCTTTTTACTTGGTCCCTTTGGAGTTGATAGGTTATAGTCCAGAGCACTGGTTTACCTGTTTACCTTACATCAGCTCCTTCAATCAGCTGTGAGTTTCCTCATCTATCCATCCCATCAGTATCAACTGGGTACTATGGGCTGTCTTTGACAGAGTAGACTAAGAGTGATGAACAATGCAAGACTGTTTCTGAAAGCATCCCACAAAGCCTCAGCTTTCTCAGGAATTCTGCTGAAAGATGGGAAACAGAGGAGCAGCGCAGCAGCCTACCAAAAGGAAGGCAGGCTGAGACTGAGCGGGGGAGACGGAAGAGGGAGGGCTTCTTCTGGGATTCATCTGCTTCAGGGAAGGGAAATGTCCTGTGAGGTAAAGCTAGAAATGCAAAGGCTGTTATGTGAGTAAATGGGAGCTATTTGTTTTTTTGGGGGGGATGGAAATATAGGAGATGAGCATGGAAATCAGGGAGAGGGAGAAGGAGTGGGGACTCACCGGGGAACGGCTGGCAGCCCAGACACGCTAATGCACCGAGTGTGTGTATGGACTCAGCCGTGGTGGGTCCCTCGATGGCCTGCTGCCCGCCCAACACCAACAGGATGTTTTGTGAGGGACTTCAGTAGAGATGAAAACGGCACTGATGAGCTGCACTGGGATGGGAAAGGTATTACTGATCAACTCTAAGTGAAATCATATCGAGATCATATTGAAAAAAGTTTGAAATGAAATGTCGTTCATGACAGTGAGAGAATTCACTGGATAGAATCCGTTAGATTATGTACATTTACATGACGATGTTGCCACAGCTTCATCTGGCTTAGTTTGTTTGTGCAGCTTATTGTTTCCAACCACCTGCAAAAAAGTACGTGTCTTCTGATGATCGCCATGCCATACATCCAGTGGAAATTCCAGGAAGCTCCTCCTCAGAGCTGAGAAACAGTCAAGCGCATCCCCCAATGTACTTGCAACGCCTTATACTTGTTGTTGCCTCCAATACATTTGATTATATAGTCTATTAAGAAAGTCAGATTACCAAATTCACAATATACACTTTTTTTAATTGCACATTATTGCAGTGCAGATGATTTGGGTTTCATATCACAAGAGTTTTGGATGCTTGCCTCTGAATCTTTGGCTGCCACCTCAATACAATCGAGCTGAATGGAATTTTCAATGTTTTGCAATGATTTCATGTCAAATATTTTATAATGCAAACATTTGAGCACAACAGCTGAAGCTCCGTTCACCTCCCTTTGTACTTAAGTGGCAGCAGAGATCTGAACAGACAAGCAGCATCCAAAAACATCCAAAAACATGCACCTCAGGTCAGGTTACCTGGCGCCGCGCTAGTGGCAGCCTGTTGCAGCAGCTCCCCCCTGAGAGCCCCCCTGCTGTAGCGAAGAAATTTCCCCTCGGGGAGTAATAAAGTGAAATTAAAAAAAAGAATTAAAAAAAAAAAAAAAAAAAGCAGCCCTGGTGGCTCAACGGTAGCTCCCATTTACCAGACATGGCAAAGGCTGCGGGTTTGATTCCCAATATTGGGAGACCATCACAGGCAGCTGTGCTCTTAACAACCATAGTGGGCCATGTTGTTAAGCCTGGATGGGTTGTTCTCCTTGTTGCTGGACTAACCGCTCTGGCTGGTTGATTCTGCCTTTGTGCTGATGCCCATTCCTGGCAGGTGGAAAGAGGAAGCCTGGTGTTATCAGACATAAATTCACTCTGAATATATGAGCCAGGCCATGCTCCAGTCGCTGCACCCTACTGGGCGTGGACCTCGGGTTCATTTGGAAACTACTGGAGCAGCCTTTAACCAAACACCATGAACCACCGTACAGTATCTAAAAACGGGGCAACTGAAACCAGAACTATCAGCGTGGTCAGATTATCGCAAGAATCAAGCAGGAAAATATATTTTACGTTTTTTACAATTTTGGGGGAATAATCCTTTAACTAAAGTGGAGCCTGTGAGTATTGGCATGCAGGTTGTCCTTAGGACTCCTCTCTACCCCCCTCCCACACCCGCACACACACACACACACGCACACAAACACGCACACATACACACACGCACACCCCTCCCCCCTTGCTCGGCCCCCATTGAGAGGCACTGCCCCGTGCTATAATTAATCACAGGGCCCAGGCCATGAGTGTACACCATGAATAGGCCACCGCCACTGTCTAATGGCCCGGGTCTGGCCAAGCTGAATGAAGTGTGTTTATCTCATGGTGACCTAGTACAGGAGTTAAACAGGCATCAGTAATATGGCTTCAGTCAGACAAGGAGAGGTCTTCTCTTAAGGAGCAGGGTCAGAAGAGAAGATGCTATCGTTCACTAATCCTCAGGGTGTTTCTTTACTTCTGTTTTATGCTTTTCTCCTTCTCCTTCCTTCACTCTTTCTTGTGTTATTTCTGGATGGCTGTTCTACTGTCTTTGCATTAATTTTTCTAGAGGTTTATATAACTTAACGCCTTAACTTTATGCGGGAAGCACTGCTGTTACTTAGATGATAATTAGCTGATGATTCATCAGGACATGAGGACAGTTTCTTTGTTTTTTCTTTCAATCTAAAAAAATGGGTCACTTGAGTAATTCATTTTCAGACTGATCTGTATGAGTACCCAATTTTCTCTCTGTTGTCACGCTACTATAGTCTGGTTCAAGCAGAATAATGAAAAATTGAAAGGCAAATCTTTCGTCTCCCCTCCTCAAGTGATAAAAATTTCATAGGACAGTGCGCATGCCTGGCGTTTCTCTAAGTTGCTGGGATGATCAACCACGGTGATGAAGCGCGCCTGGCTATAAATCCCTTTAATTTGCCTGGAATGAAGACAGTTTTGTTTGTGGCAGACAGTGAAAAAAGTCATCTCAGAAGGGCTGAAACTTCACTCTCATCCACTCTGTCCCTGGTGGATGTTTTAGTCCAGGCTTCCCCCTGCTTGTTTGCTTATTTTTAGCCTGCTGTGAGAGTGACTCCTCAGTAGAAAAAGAAGAGGAAGCAGCTCTTACAGTTGACTTGTAAGATATTCCCAGATGGACTTTGATAATTAAATACAGGGAGGTTAAAGTTATTCTCTCACAGGGCGCAGCGGGCCGCTCCACCGTGGCACGATAACATCCCAAACGCTGCTCTGTCACTTGAACAGTAAGTACAGTAATGTGATGCCCAGAGAATTGTCTCAGGAAAGTGTAAGCTCCTCTCCCCTGTCATCCCCACAGACAGAGGCAAAAAAAAACCAGGTCAGTGTAAACACGGCTAAGATAGCCATACAACATTCATGAGCCTCGCCATGTTTAACGAGAACCCTGGGACTTGTATTCTTCTGAGGAGGGGTGGCTCGACCGTGGCGCACACTCAAGCACCCTTTTGTTTTCCTTTGTTTTTGCCGGGCCTGCCCTTTGGAATGAATTACCCGAATCTGTTTATGTGTTTTTGGGGAAGGAAGTGCAGCTCACGAAAAGTGTCGCGCTGAGCCGCGCCGTCCACGTCTCCCACGGAGATCAGATGCTGAAATATTCATAAGATGCCTGTTTTCTTTCTCCCCCTGAAGAGAGTAAATGAGGGAAAAAAGGACGACTTTCGGTTTTCAAAACAGTGTCGGCTTTGTGTCTGGTTTAAGTTTTTCATATTTCAGCTGCGTGTCTGTGATGCTCTGCAGTCAGTCTGAGTTTCACACCGTAGGGAGGGACTGTGGAGGAGAGGACGGGAGAGACTTTGGCCTGCGTGTTAGAAGAGGAGAATGTGAGTGGGGAGATGTTTTCCCCTTCATCTTGAGCTAATCTTCTCTGGAGAGCTGCTGTTGATGTCAGGATCCTCCCGAGCTTTTAGCATCGATCTGTGGGATTTGGAGTAGGAAGTTGGGGAGAAGTTGCTTACTGATTTTGTCAGAGTGCGAGTTCACACAGGGATACTTAGTGTTTAAGAGTGTTTACTTGATTTAAAATTATGCACAAAAGCGTGTGCACAAAGTCTTTGTTTACACACATGCATATGAAGAGTTTGTACTCCTGGGATGATGGTAAATTACTCGTCAGTGAACTCTCGGTGAGTTCATCTTACTGTATGTGTGCATTGCATTAGTATTCCACTACTTGTCCCTGTGGATCAAAGAATAATACTTCTTAATCTAATGCAACAGGACAGTTAAGGAGAAGCAGTCCTTGTCTCTGGACTGCAAACAGAAATGATCTTCTCCATCTAAACAGGACAAACATGAATTAAACACACGTGAGCGCACACAGATCACTCACTTTGTATTTATTTTTTACAGGAAAGACGATATTCTGGCCACCTAAAGTTAAAAACGTACAAAAAATTGACATAATTTGTAATTAGTAATGAAACTATCGATATTTTTTTTTAGACTAAAAGCAAAAAAAGAACAGAAATAAACGTTTTTATTTTTTGGAGGACTTTTTGAGAGCTTTTAACCACAATAAGGAACTCACATTTCTCAAATCCTGTGTGCTCTCTTGTCCACAGGTATATTTGTTTTCACTTTTTCTCAGTGCAGCTCAGCAAAGCTAAATTGTGCAATTTAAGACATTTCAGTATTTGATCAAGCATGTTTTCAGAGCAGCAGTGTTCTGTATGTAAACACTACAACTGAGATTACATTTATGCTTTTTAGGACCTAAATTGAAGAGAGGCTCTTTTCAAAGCATATTCACTTTGTCGCAAAGCTGCAAGATCCTGCTTTATTATTTTTTTCCCTTTATCATATGTTTGTGTCTCCTCAAGGCTTAAGTGGGTCTAAAGAAGTCAAATCAATAGACCACAGCAACTTTGTACTTGGTTCATCTGAACCCATTATTTCAGTCGGTGTGTTTATTTTGAGCACTAAATGGACAACGTACAGTATTAGCCAGCTCAGGTAGTCTAGAATAGCTTGTTTTTCTCATTTGAACAAACTTTTTTAAAATTTTTATTCAAAACTGGTGACCTTCAATAACAGCAATGAATCTTTTGGAAACTTAAAACAATGTAGAAATAAATAAATAGGTACTTAACTGTGAATTTGTATTAATTTTTCTTCTAGTTTACTCGCGTGACCTGCAGAACAGCTACACAGCTACTTTATTAGCATAACTGTGACTAAATATGAATTATCATTATGCGCATACATTGCACACTTCACAAAGCCCGTCCTGGTCTGGTAATAAAGTCCCCTTTGAGCTGCTAAGCACTTGTTCTGTTGTAAAGTGTCAGCAGAGCCTCTCGAGGGCCTCTTGAGCTCCACTAGCTGTCCAAGAGGCTGATTTGTGTTTTGGCTAAAAGGTCCCCAAAGAAGGAGTCGGCTCAGTGAAAGTTGTTTTTTCACCGGCAGCTCTCTGCAGGTATTTCCTCCACAAGCTGGGACAGAATCACTGTTTGTTTTGTCTTCCTACTTGCTCCTCTTTAGAGGATATTATTCACACCATAGCGCTAATGTTAGTGTCAAATGTGTGTGTGTGTGTGTGTGTGTGTGTGTGTGTGTGTGTGTGTGTGTGTGTGTGTGTGTGTGTGTGTGTGTGTGTGTGTGTGTGTGTGTGTGTGTGTGTGTGTGTGTGTGTGTGTGTGTGTGTGCCTGAAGTGCAGCCTGAAGATACTCATACACCAAAACAAAAGTGTGACACTTTTTCATTTCAAGCCGTACCTGGATACATCCAAATGAGTTGTTGTCTGTGTTTCTCTGCAGCCCAACGACCCAGTGACAAATATCTGTCAAGCAGCTGACAAACAGCTCTTCACCCTGGTGGAGTGGGCCAAGAGGATCCCCCACTTCTCTGAGCTGCCGCTGGACGACCAGGTCATCCTTCTACGAGCAGGTCTGTCAACACGGCCTCACCGATATATATATGCAGACTTAAGTGTTGTGCATGAAACAGCCAACAAACAGTTTACAGCACTTTCCATAATACGTTTATCTCAAAATGACCATAATGATGATATATGGGTACTTTGAAAAGTACAGCAAAATAGTTGAAATTGAATTCTGTGCAAATAAACATTCGTGATCGATTCATAAAAAAAATGCTTGAATCAAGCCGTTGCTATTTAAATGAATGTTTTTGTTGAAAGTCTTGTTTTGTATGATAAAATGGTAAAACATTACAGTGTTGTTGAGTGCTAAATAACCATTATAGACAAAGTACATGACCATTTATGTTTTGTTATTAACAGAAAAAAACATGAAACATATTTTAGCTGTTGAAACAAACCCTGTAAACACTGGATTACAGATGACTGTGCTTGCTCTCTCTAAAGTAAAATATTATGTGAACAGACTAATGTGGCCCAAACCACAAATCACTCTCCTGGTCATGTGACTGAGACAAGAAACAGACCCGCAGTCACAGTATGTTTGTGCTGTATGTGGAACAGCAGGCTAACTGCTCAGGATCACAGAAACGGCAACATAGCAGAGAGTGAATCATCTGTCACTTCTGCTACACTCACTGACATCACATGCAGGACGGTCTTTTGGGTTCTCACAACACATTGCCCTTGTTGCCTGCTTGTCGCTCCAAATTACACCACCATATTATAAATCCACCCCCAGGAAAGAAAAAAAAAATGCTATTACACACCCATCTCTTACCCTGAAGATCTTTTTTTTTTTTTTTTTTTTAAACCTTCCCATCATTCCTTATCCTGTGCACATACAATGATGGAGAGACTTCAGCAAGGCAGAGAGAGACATTATTCTGCAGCGCTCGTCTCTTCTTGGCTCTCAGGTTTTCTATAAATAACCGCTTTAGTTCTGCCGTATCACAGATAAAAGCATCTCTCATACCCAACTCAACTCTGGGGAGAAGAGGCGAGTGTTGCCAGGCAGAACAGTTAAAGGAGCCCTGTCACTCAAAAGGCAGCGTCTTGTGTCTTGAGTGCTCTCTGTGTCAGGCCCCTGCTTTGGCACATCAAGCCTGTTGTCTTTATTGTGATGGCAGGCGCAGTTCATCCCTTTTACACGCTTGTCTCTTTAGAAAGCATGATTCAAATGTCTTAGTAATAACCTGATGCCCGTGCTTGAGAAAGCTGCAAGCTTTTACGGCGCAGCTTAATTGATTCATTGGAATTCCCTCTTTGTTGTCACTTTCATTTTGCTTGAATGCTGTGTGAACTTTTGTACTGGGATTTGCTTATTCTTTTTTTTTTTTTTTTTTTTTTTTTTGTCCCTTCTCCCTCTCTCTCTCTCTCGCTTCATGCTTTTCCTCAATCCCTCTCCTCAACTCTGCCTCAGGTTGGAATGAACTCCTCATTGCATCATTCTCGCACCGCTCGATATCGGTTAAAGACGGGATTCTGTTGGCGACGGGGCTGCATGTCCACCGCAACAGCGCCCACAGTGCCGGAGTGGGAGCCATCTTCGACAGGTCATTATTACCATATTACGAAGGTTTCTTGCACTTAGTTGGTGTTTAAAATACACATATAAAACCTCAACAACCACTTTTATAAATGTATCTTTTCTAAAGGTGTGTGTTCAAAGAGGAGGTCAATTATTGCTAATTACGAACCATAATAAGACATTAACAACAAGAACCTTTGGTTTACCAAGTTGTGAAAAAATATTTTAAGAAGTATCAATGCAACTGTGCTTCCTTTTTAGGTTACTAAACCAATATTAATTACCAATAAAGTATCAGTTACAACCTTAAAAAAACAACTTAAATAAGTATGTGTGGATTCGCTTTTGATGGCATGTAACATTGAAGGCACAGCAGTGCAGGAACTGCTGAGCGACTCCAGTGTATTAAATATGTACACCTGTATACATTTGGGATCACACGGACACTCTGAATTGCTCAGAAAAGAAATCCATGCAAAACACAGTGACTGTGCAGGTCACCCTGGTGACTGGTATTGACATTTCCAGGCAGGAAGTTGTCTGACAGACTGAGATCTGACTTCCGTCTGTGGTGTGCGTTCAGCCGCATCACAACTTTAGCAGAACGGAGATGCACAACTTGAAAAATATCCAAGAAAAAAATAAAAGTATACAGAAGTATTTTTCGAGTTGTATTAATCCATATGATGCATTGGCAGTTTTTGTCATCGTAATTTATTTTGAAAATAAAAATTCCCCTTGGAGCGCGTGTCCGTGCAGAATGTGAGAGCCCGCAGAGAATTGGCAGCTCCGGCTGCCGTCTTCACACCGACACAAACAGCAGTCACACTTTTGATATCTTCTGTCTTTTCTGGCGCCGCTGCCTCTCTGATCAGCAGCCTCCGTGCTCCGTCATCAGCGCTCACAGCCACAGGACATATTCCATCTCTGCATTAACTGTGGCAAGCATTAAGATACAGAGAACTGATAATGTTTCTTTATCTAGTCCCCTCTCCCTCTTCCCCATACAAATGAAGAGGCTGATTAACTTAAACACTCGAGTCCCTTTCTCTTTTTTTAGCACTGTTATTCCTCCTCGGAGCAAATTGAATTAGAATGAGCTAAGCGCCACAATTGACTTTACTATCCGAGTGTGAGGGGCAGAAAGAAACGGAGCGAGAGGGAAAATAAAGAGAGCGGCGGGGAGAGGGTGTGACCGAGTCAAAGAGGGGTGAGGAGTTCGAGCGACTCTCCCGACACTCCCACCAGTGATGTCACACACAGACAGTGGGAGTGCTGGTGTTAGATTACAGCTTGTGTTTACTCTGCGGCTTTCCTTTTATGAAAACCATGTACTAAATATAATTGCTTTGCAGGGTTGTAAACTTTTCCACTGATCTAACCGGCCTCACCGTATGCTTATGTGCATTTGTTTTTAAATAGATATGTGCTGGATCGTAGTTAAAAACATATTCTAAATGTACCAGTCTGGATAATTCACATGAAGAGCAGTGTGTCATTTGCAAAAATGTACCAATTAGACTCGAATGGTTTTCTGTGATCTCAACATTTCTGGCACTCGTTTGGTTGCCTGATTCAACAAGAATTAAACAAACTTGAAACAGTATTTTCATCTATGCCTGATTTTTACCAAGCCACAACTCTGACTTTGTGTTTTTTTGTTGTCTCTTTTGTGCAGAGTGCTCACAGAACTGGTGTCTAAGATGAGGGATATGCAGATGGATAAGACAGAACTGGGGTGCCTTCGAGCTATTGTCCTTTTCAACCCAGGTAACTATCGATATATATATATATATATATATATATATATATATATATATATATATATATATATATACGCTTTCATCCGGTGCAGTGTGATGACACTTAATGTTTCAAAGAAAGGAAGAGACTATACTGTAAAACAGTCTTTAAATTCTAGCTTCAGTTTTATTTTGAACCAAACAGTCATCTGCCAAACAACAATACAGATATTTTAGACTTTTGTGGTGTTTTATTTGCTGTCTTGAAATCCATAAGAAGATCATTTTTGTGGGGGTTTTTTTAGAACAAAAAAACAACTCCATATAGTTTTACATCTGCTCTCATGAGCTTCTCTCTGGAGCTGTTGTGTCTTTAAGGAGCATCGATGTCAGCGAGCCTCTTTTCTGAGTGACACATGCCCAGGCCAACCACAGGTTTACTGCGGCCTCGTAGCTCGCTGGCTGTACCACAGAACGGTCATTTAGTTTTCTTTGACATGAAAGGTTGAACAGTTGGCTGTGTTGATGGTGGCCATATGAATTGAGCGTGACTTTGTGGCATCACAAACTTAAGGAAGGGCACGGTTGCTGAATACAGGCTGTGTGCTTTTTGACACTTTCACAGTATTCACTTAGACCTCAAAAAGGAAATAGAAATGCAAATGTATTCAATACGGGACCTTGAAGCATCAACCACAGAATTCAATACTGCTGACACTGTATTTCCTCATTGGTCGGTCAGAAGAACACTGTCGTACTGACCTGCTTTACTTGTTGAGCATCAATGTATTACACCACAGCGGAGCTTTTATAAAAGTTCAACAACTCCCTGCACTGTCTTGTGGGGCTGCTCCTGTTTTCTACAACCAGCTGACGCTGACCTTAAGATTGCCAGAATTAAAGTAAGAGTCCACACAAACTCTTTCATTTTGATTATCAAAGCTTCTCCACCAGCCGGCCAGAAATAGAACTTGTGTAAAAAAAAAAAATAAAAAAAAAAAAATAAAAAGTTTCCCATCCTGATTGTGTTCAGCTTAACTTTGGGGAAGACGCATCAAAATGGTGTCTACATTTCTCAAACCACTCCTGCAGCATAATCCACTTTCTCCACTGCAGCACGTCAGGTGAAGCTTCACAGTTTCAGAGAGGACGATAACAGGTTTTCATTCATGTAATTGGTACAAACGGAGCGTATGTCTGAGAAGAGGATTATGCTGCAGTATTCGAAAAAATATATAAAACTTGTCACCATTGGGATTCCTTTTTTTTTTACTGACTGAATCTAAAATTATCCCAGGTGTCCACCTTTCGAGCCGACTTAGCAATTTTGCCACTCAAAATATACATTAGCTGCTGGGTGGAGTTTCACTTTTAAGTTTAGTTTGACTTCATTTATGAAATGTAAAAATTGGGGACTGGCTTTTGTTGTCTTTGAACCTGACCTTAGGACTCTTTTAAGGACTTGAGACTTGTTGGTCACGTGTGAAACCGATGTGGCTGTAGAGCTTTAAAGGGCACAAAAAAAGAAGCAAAAAAGCTGATACAGTCCATATCTGAAATCAATACATTCTGATTCATTTTGCAATTTGACATCCTCGTGTGGCCTCCTGTAGAGATATGACCGTAAAAAAGGCAGAGAGACTGAGCTTTCTTTGATCGAGACCCATGGTTTGTTAAAGCGTGTCACCCCCGCTGCGAGTGTGCCGCTCTGTATTTAAACCTGTTCCAAGTGCACTAAACCGGCCCGCGAATGTACCCCGGCTTTTTGATGACTCGGTGTGGGATCCTCCCACCGTTCCTCCGAGGACCTGCTCACCCGAGACACACTGATCCTCTGTGTTCCACATTTTGTCCGGGCCACATCCAGGCCCACTGGCCTCGGTTCACTTCTCCGCCTGATTCCCTGTTAATTAGGGGTTTGCGGGACCGGTCTGACTGAGAAAAGCGTAGGACGGAGGGGGCAGAGGGGTTGCGGAGGAGGGGGCGGCGAGGCTAAAAAAAGATCCCTCCGTCCTTCCTTTCCCACACTGTGCGAGCTGGTCCGGCCATCAACAACAAATGTTCATTCATTGTTCACCAATTGCGCAGAGCTTTGTTCGTCAGAAATGTTAATCAATGACGCGTTTGTGTCGTTAATCAAAGATGCGTCCTTCAGTGAAGCCTAAATTGGCGCGACTTGGAAATTACAGTCTTAATTGGTCTCACCCGGAATGCGGCGACACACGTCCACATCGAGCCTGCGGAGTTAAAACTCAACCTGTGAGTGAGGAAAGGCTCTGCTTCCCGTCAGCAGCTGAGGCAAGCTGGTCTTGAGTACGTGTAGATTTTGGGAGCTTTCAGCACTCGCGTGCTTCCACTTGAGACTGAAGAAGGATGTCCAAATGTATAAATATAATAGTCGTACAACTTCCACCTCAGCAGTTTTAAAGTTGTTTTGTGTGTGTGTGTGTGTGTGTGTGTGTGTGTGTGTGTGTGTGTGTGTGTGTGTGTGTGTGTGTGTGTGTGTGTGTGTGTGTGTGTGTGTGTGTGTGTGTGTGTGTGTGTGTGTGTGTGTGTGTGTGTCTCTCTCCACAGACTCTAAAGGTCTGTCCAACCCAGGTGAAGTCGAAGCTCTGAGAGAGAAAGTCTACGCGTCTTTAGAGGCCTACTGCAAACAGAAGTACCCCGAGCAGCCGGGCAGGTAGGATCACAATCACAAAACAGTTTCTCATGAGGTCAAAATCCCAGCAACTGCTTAAAGAGTATCCAGACAGGCAGGCGGGTTCACCTCGGTGCCCGTTCTGACCGACTGCTTTCACAGATGGGTGTGTTTTAATTACAGCAGTAGCAACGCAACCGCTTCTGTTTTTACCTGACAAAGATAGTTGTGCAGATTTACATCATTCGAATACAACCACTTCACCGTACAGACAGTGAATACATATATACACAATGCATTACTGAGAAAAGAGCGTTGCTTTTCATTCGTTATTTCTCAACATTGTTTCTGCTTCTCATCGCGCCATGTCAGCTGTTTATTAACTTCCTGTCCAGTTTCTGATTGAAACTGAAGTCTCTGCTTGTACTTGTCGACGTGAGACACCACCGAAGTACAGCTGAAGACACCATGAAAAGAAAAAGAAATACCAGCTGCGTCAATTAACAATAACGTTTTGCTTGACTTGTACAACAAGCCTGAACAGCTTTGGTCCTAGATTTTTGTTTGTACCTCAAAGAAACTCTTTAGCAATATCGTTTTGCTTCAGGGTGACCTCCCCATCCCTCCCCATCCCTCCCTCCCTCCCTCCCTCCCTCCCTCCTGTCAGATGTGAAAGGCTGATGTTTCACTTTCATCTCTTGTTTGATTTTGTATCACGACAGGTTTGCGAAGCTGTTGCTGCGGTTACCGGCACTGCGCTCCATCGGGCTGAAGTGTCTGGAGCACTTGTTCTTCTTCAAGCTCATCGGCGACACGCCCATCGACACTTTCCTCATGGAGATGCTAGAAGCCCCGCATCAAATGACATAATAGCAGTGAGGGTTGACCCTCCTGCCCCCCCCTCCCTCCCTCCCCCCTCCTCTCTCTCTCTCCCCCAACCGTCCTCACCCACACCGGCCGCCGGCCCTGGAACCTTTTTTCAGAAAAATAAAATAAAATAAAACCCCAACTCCAGGGACGACTTCGGACGGAGAACCTCCCCCCGTCCTCCCTCCGTCCCCTCGACGCTCTCAACTCCCTTTGATGTGTTTTCGAAACAATGAATTCACCATGTCTGTGGGTCTGTTTTATACCTTGTAAAAATATATAAATAAGAAATATATATATATGAAAATCACAAAACAACACGGAGTGACGGCAGTGGACTGACATGAGGACGGACAGAGGACAGAAGAAACGTATTGAGCCATCGTTTGCATCGTCGCTTTTCCTGCAGCGTGGCGGGAGAACAAGGCAGAGATGATCAGGTTTTGACCCACACAGTTATGCTTGCAGGTATATTCACAAAAAAAACAGCGATGACGTCACATTTTGGACACTCAGCGTTGTGATCGGGACAATCGTGGACTCTCGGGAGCCTCTCGGGCTGTTTAGACTCGGACCTGAGCCCTCTCTGTCTTTCAGGACTGAACTTAACTGACGGTCGGGGAGGAGGGGAGAAGGGGGGGGGGTACGTCTGCTTAAAGGAACTCGTCCGTTCCCGCCTGACTCGACCGAACACGTCGGGTCTTGCACTAGCTGTTTTTTTTTTTGAAGTGTGAGCTTTCTGGAGTCGAGCTCGGAGGTGGGTTGGCAAGATTGCAAGAGCTCAACAAAAGGAAACCCTCAGGTCTCTGCCCAATTCCAACGAATACAACCACGTCTTACTCTATTAGCACTGTGCAACACGGGAAGGGTGGGGGGAGAGGGGGGGGCAGGATGCCGTTGTAGTCCACTAATCAGCCCCTTCAGTCCGAGTATCGCTCGAGCACGATGTCGGAAGAGCTCGTTCTGTACAATCCACGCCAGTTCTCTCGGCACACGGGGGAGCGTCCAGGCACATCGGCCACATATTTAGCTTTAGGCTGCGGGACAGGCTCCGGGACAGGCTCCGGGACAGGCTCCGGGACAGGCTCCGGGACAGGCTCCCAGCAGGAGCGGCTTCCGTCGTCCTCGTTCAAGCATCCGGCCTTCGTGGCGCCCTCGCGGCTGATCACCAACCCACCTGGAAGGCTGGAAAAGCGAGCGCACGGTCTCACCGGTGGAGGGGAGGGGGTACCATTGTTTTTGCGGGTTTGGAGCTCCTCACCGTCCCTCCTCCGCCCTCCTCCGCCCTCCCCCGCCTCTCATTTCACGTGAACTCTCAGCACACCGTTTACACCTCCACACTCACAGATTCCTCGCGCTCGCCGCAGCGGGTGTTCGCTTCTCCAAAACGCCTCACAATCTACCTGGACAGAAAGTTACAACCGTACACAGTATTGCCATTACTTTTTCTTTTTTTTTTTGGGGGGGGGGGGGGAGTTTTCAGTCTAACAACAGCAATGCACAATTACCTCCGGCTCCATCCCTCAGACCTTCAGTTCCTGACACTCATTCGGGCTCCAACCGCAATTCAGCACGCGAGTAAGTGCTCGCCGTTGCAGCAAGAGCCGTTGTTTGTTTATTATTTTGTTTGTTACTTTGGCACTTAACCTCATGACGGTGGAGTCGGGTTCCTCAAAAGGAGAGCCGACGTTGACGTGACGGACCTCCCGAGGTGGAGTTCGGCCCCGGTCCGATCGGGAACGCCTGGATTCTTTTCGTCCTCAGAGGGACACGCCCTCGCTCTTTCTGCACTTCTCTGGACAACCGAGTGTCATTCAAGTTGAACTGAAATGTTAAATATCTCCATGTTATGTATAAATATGCTTTGTGCCCATATTCTGCTTTTTTTTTGTTTTTTTTTTGTTTGTTCCCCTCTACTTTTCTAAATGCTGCAGCTGCTGCAAAACTATGCATCGAGTGCATTTCCAAAGATTGTCCACAGACGGGTGTTTGAGACGCGTGGGTCCACTGTAATATTTGCCTGGACAGGAGTAAATATTATTATTTTGTTTTTTTCCGCCCATTGTTCAGATATTTAATTGTCATTTCTGTTCTGGTTTAATAACCTTTGACCGAAACAAACAACCACGAGCATCATCTGAGAGCGTCTTACGGGACGGTGGAGCGCGGCAGAGTTGAAGGACACGTTAGATTAATAGTCGCGGTTGAGTACGACGCGAAAAAAGGGACTAAAAGAGAAGGAAATTCAAGCAGGTTTTTTCTTCCCGTAGCTGCATCCTCAGCGGTCTTTCATAAGCACCTCGACACCATCTGGACCTGGCAAACAAACAAACAAACAAACAAACAAACAAAGGAACCCAAAACCAACCTGAGCACTGTGTTTTCATTATCCTTCGATAAACTTCTAATGTGGTGTGAGCGTATGGGGTCTCGAGTGTGCCACTTCAATCCTCTTTTTTTTTTTCAGTGTTTAATTATAATTAATAAATGTAAATAAGTCAATCTGCATAAATTAAACATATCGATTGAAGAACATGAAAATAACCTAATTACATTTTCCAATTTCCTTTGTCTTTTAAATTAATGAATTGTATAATTTAAAAAAAAAATCAAATCACGCCGCTGATTTAAAAAAAAAAATACTTTTCAAACTTTATCTGTTGGTATTTTTGATGCATATTTCCTCATATCCCATCTCATAATCAGTCTTTTGCTTTAACATTTCCATTTTTTGTTTTTGTTTTTGTTTTTTCATGTTCTGATTGCTTTCACTTTAAATGGCGCGGAGAATCGAATGGGAAATGAAACCCACAAGCTGCAGCAGGAGCTCAGCTCACTGTACATCGGTCAGCTGTCAGCTTACTGATCTGCTGCCCTCACAGCTTTTTTTTTAAATTTTGTATTATTATTTCCAGTTTGTCACCACGTTCATTGATTATAATCAAGTCCGAAGAAGTCCCTCATTTTTTTTTCTCGCGGCACCATCGAGACTCCACAGAGCGCTGACTCGACTGAAACACCTTTAATACAACAGCCACGTGTCGATTCTTCTTCATTGTTCGGGGATCTTGTCATGGGATGGGATGGGGGGCATCATCCACCGGGTGGGGTGTGTGGGGGGGTTATTTGTAAATGTCATTCCACCTCTGAAACTGATCCCCAGACGTCCAGTGATCTCCTTCCTCTTATGAGGAAAAGGCACACACACACAAAAAAAGCCGGTTGGTGTGGCACATCTGAAATGTCAGCTGCTCCTCGAGCAGGACGACACGGTTTACTTCGGGTGAGAGAAGTTCGGATGAGAGAACCTGTGAGGGACGCGGTGCCGATTAAAGAGCTGCGAGCGCCCTCTAGTGGAAGAGAAGCAGCACTGCAAGATTACTTGAATGGTTTTTTTTTTTTTTTTTTTTTCTACAAGTATTTAATCAGACAAACGGATGGCACTTTTCTCACTGCGTTATTGTCCTCCATGTTCCTTCGGATCAGACTGAACCTCGGCGTCTCTGCTTGTTAAAACCGAGAACAGCAGCACTAACTTTGGATATGACCCGTCGGCTTGTCGTTGGATTGTTCCTCCTCGTTCAGGGAGGTGGCCTGTATTATTACAACCCATCCAGGTGACAATATTGACTGCCAGCTCGAGCTCAGTTTATAGTATTTATATTTTGGAAAAGAAAAAAGAAAGAAAAACCCTACTACGTTTTCAAGAGAAACTTCTGTAAGACCAGTATGAGACGTATTTTTTAGACACTGATATTAATCCAAAAAGTCAGATATTAAGCAATCAAATGCTTTTTTTTTGTTTTGTTTTGTTCCCCGACCCCGGTGACCCAGTTTTAAAATGAGCCGCTTCCTGTTCTCTTCAGTCTGACGTCTGCTCCTCCTTTAGTTTCCTGTGATTTGGTGGCTGAAGGTGTCTTAAGCCATAAAGCGGATGATGTGCGAGCTCGACTCCGCCTGCAGGAAAATTGACAAGACGATGATTTTCTTGACGAGATGACGAAATGATCACCCTCGTAGAATGATGACCTACGCGAAGGCTTTATAACATAAAGCTATATTTTGTTAATATGTATATGTGTATATATTTATAAATATATATCGACAGATCTGTTCGAGCATTTCCGACATTTGAAAATGGGGAGACAAGTCTTTCAGACCAAACTGTTCCACACCAGGTGTTCTTCAACTCCAGAGTTTTATGGTGGTTTTTCACAATCTATCTTTTTTTTTTTTTTTTTTTAATCATTTTGACCTTTATAAAAAATGAATCCTGATCAACCAGCAGAATGGCAGCAGCTCAAAAAGAACCAGCTTCTCAGCAGTTTACGGGACCTCAAAAAAAAAAAATAAAAAAAAAAACGAGAGAAAAAAAATGGTTAAGACTTTAAACCCTCCAAAATGTATTTGTTGCTTAGCAATTGTATGTTAAAAAAAAAAGAAGTGTAATCAGGAAAAGCTGAGCTTGTGACACAATCACTGCTTTCTTTGTTGCATAGACGGTAAAATGTTCTAGTTTAAAAGAAGAAAAAAAAAACACTTGCATAAAGATCTATTTTTGTACAAAGGTAATTTTATCCCTTGCTTATTCCCTGTTCTTTCCCTTCTCTTCTGTGGGCTGTTGTGTACGTTGTGGAAAAGCTTATTTGACGAGGCGAGAGAAACCTTTTCAGATTGAAGAGGAGTAGTCGTCGGGCTTTGGCACTTTGGTAACCGTGTCGCCTTTACTTTGCCATTTTTTTTCAATCTGTCGCTGCGAGACGGGAACGTCTTCTTTTCATTATATTTTTTTTTTTGTCTATTTTTAAGGAGATGGAATTTTGTCATCTGTTCTTTGTGGGTTGTTCTCTGATGTTCTATCTTTCATGGACAGAAGAAAAAAAAAAAAAAAAGGTTATTAAAAAAAAACAACTTAAAAGTGACAGATGATTCCTGTGTAATTTAAAAACAAAAACAAACAAAAAAAAAGGGCAGGAAAACACCTGACACCACTCGACATGAAACATACAAAAAAAACTGCTTTTATTAAATTGCGGGGGGGTTATAGCTGTCAAATGCAAACATATATTCCACAAAATCCAGGTTAACTACAGAGAACAGAGGTGTCTGGCTGCGTGTGCAGAGCTACGAACTAATCAAGCAGAGAAGAACAGAAAAAAAAAAAAAAAAAGACAGCTGATGAAGTCTCAACGCATATCGGCATCATATGGGCACAAAAACTAAAACGCAAAAGAACTGCATTTGGTTGCTGGTGTAAATTGTAAAATGTTTTAAGGAAGCAGTCGATCCAATGCTCCAACAGCATCATATATATATAAAACAAAACATTAATGACATTTAAGTTTGTTTACCTGTCAAACTTTTATGTGACATCTTGTATCAAATTTCCTTGAGGCGTTTTCAACTTCGTTCACATATTTGCCAACCTTCGCCGAAGTCGAACCCTGCTGTCGCTCGAAAAAGTCACTCGACTCCTGCGTTATTGGCATGAAGCGCTCACTTCGCATCGAATATCCGACATTGTCGAGGGAACAACGAACACGGGTACCACCTGAATAAATTAAAAATGAATCCTCGGGCGTCTTTTTAAAGACGTTAACGGTCACATCCTCACTTTGAAGTCCTTCAGATGGTACTGCAGTTACACGGGCGAAGCAACAACAACAACAACAAAAGGCAAAAGAAATCATACAGCAGACCAAATAACTGTTTACATTTATTGTACGAGACCAGAAGTGTGTGTGTGTGTGTGTGTGTTGATATGAGGCAGTGACATCAAGAATAACGCAGTGTTGAAAATACCGACGCGGCAGAACATCGCTGTGAAGTTAAAAACCAAAGTCACTCGTTTCCCCTAAAAGAGCCGACGACAAAATGTTAGACGGGACGAGGGGGGCGGGGGGCGGGGGAGGGCGTCCGCGGCAGATCTGGGTGTGGTCGACTCGTGTGTCTTGATTTGGACCTCCTTGTTGAATTTCATGACTTCAAAGCTCGCTGCATCTGGCAGGATGTCCTCTTTGTCTTACAACAAAATGTAGGAAAAAAAAAAAAAAAAAAAAAAATTTCATGTATATAAAAAAAAAAAAAAAAAAAAAAAAAAAAAAACTTGAAGGACCCAAAAGGGGCTTTAGCAGTCGCTTTTCCATAGCTTGATGGTTTTGTCGTTTTCTAAAGCCGCAGACGCGATGATGTTTTCTGTCGGATGGCAGGCGGTCGAAATGACGACATCTGAAAAAGGACAAATAGAAACGGTAACAATAACTGGAAATTACGTTTTTTTTTTTTTTAACATACCACCAGAATACTGTTCATTAACACGCAGTCACAAATGTGCTTTAAACGTTCATTTTGTTTTGTGTTCTTTAAGGTTTCCAAACAATGCTGTGAAGCCTTTAAACACAACCGATACTGCAATAAAAAAAAATTTGCATAGGAAGACTTAAAAAGGAGCAGTGTGTAGGATTTAGCGGCACCTAGTGGCGAGATTAGATTGCAACATGGAAAAGGCGTTTCGCTGTTGGTCGGGAACGATTCAACGATTGTTCAAAGAACTTTTTTTGACGGCTGCCGTCGTCTTCGCACGTTACTGCCGTTTGTACGAGAAGAAAGGAGTTCTCCTGTTCACGTTGCATGGAAGTCGGCAAAACAGTTTTTGGGTGACTCACTGCCACCTTCTGGTGGTTGTGAAAGAGCTCATTCTAAACTAATGAAAATAAAACTATTAATTTTTTTTTTTTAAAAACCTGAATTATGAAAGTTATATTCCAGTTCTGGCCCCCTTAAATCCTCCACACCGGTCCTTTAAATCGGTGGTTTTCTAAAGACGTGGCGTCGGCTGTACCTGTGTGGCCCTGCAGCTTCTGCACGATCTCCTTCGTCTGCAGGTTCCAGATATAAACCATGTTGTCCTCGGAGCCGGACACGATCCACTGCGAGAGCGCATCGAGTGACATTCGGGGGAAAAAAAATAATAAATTAATCCCCAAATAACTGCAGAAACTAAATAGAAGTATCCCGTTGAGATGTAAACAATCGAAGCTCACCTTCCCGCCGGTGACGGAGAAATTTGCAAATATGCAGTACTTCTCGTTTTTATGGCCCGTGTAGGTTTTCAAGCACTGAAACGTCGGGGGGGGGGGACAACAAAAAAACAAGCAGATGTTAATAATCAGTCTAAAATAAACAAACAGTAAAAGTTGCTTTATTGTATTTTAAAAGCTAAGAAGCCGAAAGCAAGACCACGCACGCCGTCGGCATAAAGATGAAAAGGTACCTTTTAAATCTAAATGTTAAAACAAAACAAAAACTACAATTCACTTAAAGAACGAGAGCAGATAGAATGAAAGGATAATCACCTTTCCTTTACTGTAGTCCCACAGCTTCAGCGTGCTGGAAAAGAAACACAAACAACAACAACAACAGCGCGGTCCCGTTAAGACACCGAAACGTCAACACAACCAGTTCAGCACGCTGCCCTCTGCTGGTCAGAAACACGCATGAACCCCCCCCCACATAGAAAACAAACACAACAACGTCAAACACAAAAGAGTGAAAGAGGACTTTTACTGTGAACAGAACACTCACTTATCCAGCGTGGCAGCCAGGATGTATTTCCCGTTGGGGGAGAATTTGACAAACGATACCGGAGGGTTGTCGTCGTCTAACGGGGACAAAAAGGCAACAACAAAAGCGGTCGGCACACGGGACGGGGAAATCATATCCAAACACCGCTCGGAGATCCTCGCGCCTTTTTACCGACTCGGAAAAGAACCAATTCGTCACCGGTGTTCGGGATAATCCCCCGTTTGGTTTTTAAAGCGAAGTGACGCCGGAAGCGAGAATGTGAAAAGGATCCGGGGAGAGAAGTTCACATCGGAGGAACCTTCCAGATGAGCGAAGGCGGTTCGGTTCGCCGACTGTAAATTTGGAAAAGCCTCGGTTTTTTTTTTTTTTTTTTTAATTTTGTTAATGTCGGAATCGTCTCGTCGGCCTGATGACGACGCGAGTTCCCCTCCGGCGGAGACCCGACGTTCTCCGAGCGCACGTCGGCGACTCGTCTTACCTATGAGTGTCTTTAGACACTGTCCTGACGCCGTGTCCCAGATTCGACTGTGAATGAGACAGAATGCAGTTGTTGTTTAATTAGCACAGGAAATAAACACAGGGACGAGATACGTGGACAGAAAAGACATCGCATCGGTTTCGATGTGATAAAAGTGAAGCGGGACATTTATTCCTTCAGAAAAAAAATAAAATAAATAAAAAAGAGATTTCTTCCAGATCACAAATATGTCCAGTGTGAAGCTTCTCGAAGTTGAACAGGATTAGCGCTTTTTTTGGTTTTTTTTTTAATTGCTTCAATGCTAACCGGGCTGTATTCAGAGACTCGGGCTTTAAAGCATAACATATTATTATTATTATTATTATTATTATTCTTATAGCGACGGCATTATGCACTCACCAAAGGCCATCGTAGCTGCTGGACACGATCAGCGAGCCGTCTCTGTTGAAGTGAACCTGGAGGTGGAGACGGGAGCGTCAACGCTGTCGTTACCGTCGAGTCAACGGGACGGGACGCTTCCAAAGGCGAGAGTTAAAAAAAAACCAAACTCACCGCAGACACCGGATCCGAATGAGCCGGCAGCGTTTTCAAACATTTCCCGGTCTTCACGTCCCATATCCGCACGCTCTCGTCAAACTACAAACAAACAAAAAAACAACAACTAGAAACCCCAGAACCACAGAGAGACGCTGCCTCGGCCGCTCGCGGGACATTCGGCGAAGGTCCAACATCTGGCTTTCCACTCGGGGCTTTTGTTTCCGGGACTCACCGATCCCGACACGATGAGGTTGGACTGGGGGTTGAAGTTGCAGCAGAACACGTAGTTGCTGTGACCTTTCAGGGTTTTTAAGCACTTCCCCTGGATCCGAAGAGGAAGAAGAAGAAGAAGAAGAAGAAGGGTCACATTTCTCACCCGGTGGGGGGGGGGGGGGGTTCGGCGTCGGTCAGCGCACCGCCTCGCCGGGAGCTTCCACGAAGCTTTCCGTTTTCACGCGGCGGCGCGCTGACCGACGGACGCCTGGTCCGGCCCGCTCTCTTACCGAGCTGACGTCCCAGATCTTCAGGGTTTTGTCGTCCGACGCCGACACCAGGAGGTTGGAGTCCGACGACCAGGCCACGTCGGAGATGCCCTGCGCGGGAATCACGGCGAGATGGTCAAGAGAGCGTTCGCCGCCGCCGCCGCCCGTTTTCAAAAAGGTGCGATCTGTTGGAACTCACCAGCTTGTGTCCGGAGATGGTTTTCTCAAACTTGCCGTCGTACGCCCCCCAGATTTTGATGAGTTTATCGGCGGCTGTAAAGACGACGCAAGAAATGTGAAACCCGGAGCCGCCGCCCGCCGCCGCCGTCTCCGTGACTACGCTGCGGGTCCACTGGTGACGCCGGCATCGTGTCAGTGAGGGCAGAAAAAAAAAAGGTCTCCGAATACCATTTGCGGTGAAGCTGGGGGGGGTTAGCTCAAAGTAAGTAGTCAATCGGGAGAAAAGGAGTCGGCCTGACGGAGGATTCAAATTACTTCCGCCGGGGTTTTTTTTTGGAGCTTCTCAAATGTGACAGTTTTGGTTTTCTCAGCCACACGACAGGAAACGACCCCCCCCCCCCCCACCGCTATTTGTTTGTTCGATTACATTCGATGAACTGAACAACGGTTTGAGACGATACCTGCGGATCAATCGGTAATGAGGAAAGGCGTCAAAACTCACAGGAGCTGGCGAGCCATTCTCCGCTCGGACTGAACTTGACGGAGGACACGGCCTTGGTGTGGCCGGCTAACGTGAACTTCAGGCTGTAGTTTGGCTTCGCGGGTGCAGACTGGCCACGCAAACAGAAACACATCGGAAAATGAACCCATGTGTGACAAGTGAGCATGAAGATTTATTTACCTGAGCGTGCATCAAATTCAAAAAAACAACCTTTGTAATTTACCTAAAGCATCTTTTTTGTTGTTGTTGTTGTTTTTGTTTTTTTTTGCTCCATGTTTTAGTAAGACAAGTTTTCACATTGGTGCGTAATGTCCAACATGGACACCAATGTCTCTCTGACTGGACAATATTGTTTGATCGAATGTCAGCTGGGCTCGACTATCGAGGTAAAGAAGCTCCGTTAGAGCTGAGAAGGAGGCAAAACAAAACAACAACAACAACAACAACACAAACACAAACACCGACTGGTCTTTTGGAAATATCCTGACCTTGCTTTGGCTGGCGGACGCCGACGGTAAAACCGGAGGTTTCGTGTCGGTCTCTGGTTTCTTGTCTTCTGTTGCCATGGTGACAAAATTAGCACCTACCGGGCGCAATCCTGGAAGAGAAGAGACATCAGGGATGAAAAGTAGTTTACGTAGGAAGTAATCGGTTGAGGACGGCGACGGTCGGCCGCAACGTAAACGTGCGTACGGCGTCGTTGAGGAGGCCAAAACAAAACAACAACAACAACTCGGATTCATTCTCGTCTTCTGCTGAAATCTCGTAACTCCGAACGTTCGCAACTCTGCCGACGTCTCGGAAGAAATCCTTTCGCCCGAGCAGCTGAAGAGCCTCGGCGTGTTGATCAATGTTTCTTTATCGCCTTTCGGCCTCAAAGCTCTTTAACGTGTTTGTTTGTTTGTTTGTTTGTTTGTTTTCCCCCGTTCACCCACTAATGAGACAGGCCGCCATCAGGAGCACATTCACACACCGGTGCTTCGCTCAGGGTTCAGTGTCTTGCTCAAGGACACTTTGGGACACGTGGGACGGGAGGAGCCGGGGATCGAACCACCAACTTTCAGGGTTGGTGTCCAACCGGGTGTCCCGTCCCAGCGTCCCTGTGAATTAAAGGTTAGGTAATTGAGGGGACATTATTTTCACGACAGCAGCATACAGGAAGCAATAAGATAAGACGTATTATATTACTTATTATTATATATATATATATATATAAATTATACTACTCATGCATTACATACCTAAAAAAAAAAACAGCATGAAGACCTGCAGCCCAAAGTGTGACATTTACTCCCAAACAATCACCTCATGATTGGCTCTTTTTTTGTTGTTGTTTTCCCTCATTACAAACAAACAAACAAACAAACTGTTCCAGTGTGATCCCTCCACGTCTTCTCTCCCTGCGGATGAAGGAGTAAACATCACAACCTCTTCGGCCACCGCTCCTGTCGGTGAGCACCGACCCGACAGGGAGGACCGGGCTCTCAGCAAACGACGTGTTTCTATCGTTTGGTTTGTTTGTTTTATCTTCCAACCCGGTAGTTAGTTTTAGTTTCTGTATCTCGGTGGGGTTGTTGTTGTTGTTGTTGTTGTTGTAAAAGTCCGACAAACCGTGCGGCTGCTGCGGCTCCACCGCTTAGCTGCCTCGGCTAACTCCAGCTACGTCAGACAGCCTCGTTACGGTTCGTTAAAAGTCACGAAACGGGAACATTTCGGGAAGTCGGTGAAGACGAACCGGTGTTTATCGTCCAGGCCGTGACGTTAATTCGTCTTTATGTGCAAATAAGTGTTGGATAAATCAAAATAATATAAAATAAAAAAGGAGGGAGGGGTGTGGGGGTGGGGGAGGAGGAGGAGGAGGAGGACTCCGCAGACGCCTTTGAGCGGCCCTCCATTCAAACAATGAGCTCCGTTCAACACTCACCGGGCTCAACAGCAGCTCCTCCGGCCGGTTGGTTGCTCCTTTGGGAAGGCGGACGAGACAAACGAAACAAAACCAACCCAAAAAAAAAAAACGGTTGTTCAGATGATCATGGAGGAGGGAAAAAAAAAAAAGAAAAACAACCCCCCAAAAAAAAAGGGCAGAAAGGAAGCAGCGCGCTGCTGGATGTTTGTCTGTCGGCGGAGCGACTCGCGAAGAGAAGCGGGGAATGTGGTGTGCGCTGAGGCTTCGCGCATGCGTTTTACGGTCAGAAGTAACGGACACCGATGAGGGTCAATTGTCGAAGGCAAAAAATACTTAATTTATTCCTTTGGCGCGGGAGGTTATTACTGTGGTAGTTATTCATTATCCATTGGAATTGTTCTGTTCTGTGTGTGTGTGTGTGTTTTTGTTTTTTTTCCACTTGACGGGAACAGTATGATAAACTGTATTCTGAAAAGTAACTAAAGTTGTCATACTGATGTAGTGGAGTAAAGAGTAAATTAAGTAAAGCTATGTCATTGTGTAGAACCTATAATGCCACATCTAGTGGAAATTCTCAAATAAAGAATAAGTACCTCGAATGTGTACTTAAGTACAGTACTTGAATCAAGTTACCTGGTTACTTTCCACCACTGGCCTGCAAGTGATAAGGGTTGTACAATTAGCATCGAGACAAATGGACAGACTTTGAAATTATTGGTATTACGTAATCATTTTGTATTAATTCGTTTGGCCCTTTTTTTTTTTTTTTTTTTTAATGTATTTAATTATGTCTATTGTGGTTGTTGTTATTAGGGCCCGAGCACCGATGGTGTGAAAGCCATATTGTTATACAAGCGATTATTATTATTCTCCGTAAACAACTGCATTTTTGGAGGCTTTATTAAAATCAAAAACCCATGAAAGTTGGTACACCCGTCTCTCCCGGCTATCAAAATAATTTGTTTCCATCGATCGGTGTGGCCGTGGTGTGGCAGCCAAGAAATGACCCACAAGTCATACTATAGCAGGTCGTCCAAAATGTGATTAAAAAAGTCATAAAAATGACTTTTGGGTTACTTTTTTCTATAGTATGACTTTTATTAAAAGTGGAATCTGAACTATTAATAGAAACCTGGGTGAAGTAGCATCTTTTACCTGTTGAGTTAACCAGACTGTTGAGTCACTGGAAGCTCTGAGTGAACTCCGTGAAACACTTTCTCCTCTCTCCTGAAGATAGTCCAGTGGTCGACGACGCCACCGCTTCAGAGCTAGAGCAGTTGCCTCACAGTGAGAAGTAACTGGCATGCATGTCATTTCAGAAAAGTCATACTCCAAAAAGTGATAAAAAAAATTCATATGGTATGTCGAAATATTTCAAAAAGTCAAAAGTCAAAAACTGGCCCAAAAGTAATTTTTGTATAGAGTACATAGTAGTATAGATATATAAAAAAAATTCATATGGTATGTCGTCCGAAATATGTAATCAAAAAGTCATACTATAGCATGTCGTCCAAAAAGTGGCCCAAAAGTAATTTTTGTATAGAGTATATAGTGTAGAATATATAGTATAGAGCATATAGTATAGAGTATATAGTGTAGAATATATAGTATAGAGTATATAGTATAGAGTATATAGTGTCGAATATAGAGAATGTAGTATATAGTGTAGAGTATATAGTATAGAGTATATAGTATGTAGAGTATATAGTGTAGAGTATATAGTATAGAGTAGAGTATATAGTGTAGAGTATATAGTGTAGAGTATATAGTATAGAGTAGAGTATATAGTGTAGAGTATATAGTATATAGTATATAGTGTAGAGTATATAGTATAGAGTATATAGTGTAGAGTATATAGTGTAGAGTATATAGTATAGAGTATATAGTGTAGAGTATATAGTATAGAGTAGATAGTGTAGAGTATATAGTGTAGAGTATATAGTATAGAGTATATAGTGTAGCCAGGGCGATGCGGCTAAGTTTGATGTTTCGCCGTGACACAGGAAGTTGATGTTTAAGGTCAAACGATGCTCCAAACCTCACGAAACTTGCGTCAGGCACCAACTTTCATGAGTTTTTGAAGATGTTAAAGCCACCAAAAAAAAAAGCGTTTTTTTTTTTTTTTTTTTTTTTTTTAAGAAGAAGAATAAGGAACGAGATCGAGAAAATAATTAAAACTGAAAGGGGGAATATGCAACTGCTTGCAGTTTGAATTTTGACTTTAATTTTGCGAAACAGGATTAGACCGTAGGATTTATATTTGTATTTTTTTTTTTAGTGTTGTTATAATAATAATAATTATTATTATCTCTTAAAACCGTAATGAAACGGCACACTCCGGTACGGTAGGTGGCGGTACGCACCTATTCAAGCCGGCGGCGATCCGCCAAATCTAACGAGCGAAGAAGAAGCAGCGGAAGAAGAAGCCCGAGTCCGCTGCGGTGTGTTTTGAAGTTTTCTCTCCGGGGTCGACGCGGCTCGGCTTCACGTCTGGGCGCGTCCTCCTCTGAAGTCCGGCAGCTCCTGAACTTCCTGAAAGAAAAAAGAAAACAAGTCAGGAAACGACGCCGTTGTCGGCTCGTGTTGTACGTTTCTTTTTCCCTCCGTCGTCCCCTGAGAAAGTCACGCACAGCTGTTAATGAAGGCGTTGAGAGAAGACGAGCTGAAAGGTAACTTTGATCACTTTTACTAAAAGTGGACTTTCTCGTGTTAGATCAGCTTTTATTTTTTTATTTTTTTTTTAATGCAAAGTGTCACTATTATAAAGGTAGTAAATGGTAAAAGATGAAAAGCTCGTCGCTCACTTTGTCCAAACCTTGTTGTTGTTTTTTCTCTCCCTCTGTCGCGTGCGCCTTAAATCAATAAATAAAAATAACAATCAAGCTTGCCAAAACATTTGACTCACTACTGAAGCCTTCCTTTGGTTGTCTCTAAATAAATACAAAAAAAATAAACAACCTCGGTTAGTCACAGCTTGGCTAAAACACGCTCAACGTCATTAAAGTTGTAAATGTGGAGGGCCACAAAAACAACAACAACAACAACAACAACATTTCACAACCATGTGAAATGAACCCTTATTAAATCCTGATATTAATCAATGTAATGTGTAATAATATAGGCTTTGCTTACTTAAAGCAAGCCACTTAAAACCGCTAAATACAGTGTTCTGGTACATAAATGTCTTTTTTATTTTCTTTTATTCTTTTGGGTCATCTGACCTCTTATCGGTCGGCAGTCTTTGTGTTTCCTGTTGACATGTACAGGGCCGCTACTGTTGTAAAATTTTAGTAAATAGTTTTGAAATTAACAATTTATTTGTCCCTTCTGTTCATTTAATGTCAATGTTATAGTATAAGCCCACCCGTAGTTTCACAATACAAATACACACCTTATAAACAGGAGCTATTTATTGGCAGTGGTGCCGGGTTACTAAATCCAGGATGTTAACGTCAGGAGATGGTCATAAAAATATGTCTGGTTGAACATTCAAAGTTTAAAGCGCATCAAGATGCAGTTCATGGTGCTAATTCTCCATAAACCACAGCAGAGAAAGGAGCAGCAGCGACACCGCATCATGAAACGAGCGCCGGTTAAATCTCTTAACGGGGCGAATCAACGCGGGAATAGTGATGGAAATATGAACATTTCTGTTACTTTCAACGGAAATAAAACATTTTTAAGAGGAATGGAAACGAATGGTTACGCGAAAGCTTTGCCGTCATCCCAAATAACTGCAATCGGGCGTTTCTGTAATAATAGTGACGGGACTCGTCGCACACTGCGGCCTTCAAATTTGAGAGTAGACACGGCGCGCGGTTACTTTCAGCAACCTCGTCACCGGTTTTATTTTTTTTTTTGGACCCCGAGTGGCAAACCGTTCTCACTGCGCTTTCATCTACGTCCGCAGGTCTCCTTGCGAGGTACGAAAACTATGTCTGAGGTGAACTGGCGTTTCCTCGGAGCCTTTCACCAGCTGACGGGCGAATCGCACAGAAAGCAGCAGACGTGCCGCCGTCATGTCGGCGGACGCGAACGCGCAGCCCCCGCGGCTCGTCAACCCTCCGCCCCCTGAGGTGACCGATCCCAACAAGTCGGGCCGGAAGACCAACCAGCTGCAGTACATGCAGAACGTGGTGATCAAGACCCTGTGGCGGCACCATTTCTCCTGGCCTTTTTACGAGCCCGTTGACGCGGTCGCTCTCGGACTACCGGTGAGTAGTTTGCACTTGACGACCGTGAAGCTGACTTGATTAGTCGATTGACAGCAAAAAAAAAAAAAAATTTGCATTACATTTTTTTTTTTTTACCAATTCATTGATCCGTGAATTTTTCAGGTGAAAATAATGAAACCGTGCCATATTTGCATTACGCAAGATTTGCTGCTTTTATCCGCGGTGTAAAACCCGTATGCCAAATTATTTTAGGTTTCTTGTCGATCTGTTTCAAAAGTAATTGGGAGATTAATTAACAATTAAATTCTGTTTTATTTTTTTTAGCCCCAGTTTTATGATGTTAATTATCAAAGCAGCTTTCATTATATTTTTGTTTTATTGTCGAAGTGTAGTGTTATTGTTTGTCTTATTTTATATATAAAGTATTTCCATCCATCCATTATCTGTACCCGCTTTACCCCGAGCAGAGTCATCAGTTGACTTTGGGCGTAGGCGGGTTCAGTCCACCAAACAGCATTTAATTTACTTACACACACACACACACACACACACACACACACACACACACACACACACACACACACACACACACTCAAAAAACAAAAAAAAAAAGAGTTATTTTAGCTCCACAAATATCTGTTTCACCCGTAGTGGCTTTATTAAGTTGTATATCTGCTGTTTGGGATATAGTGTGTTTATTTTAACCACTGCAGTTGTGATAAAAAAAAAAAAAAATTTAAAAATCCCTTTAAGGGGGATCTATTGACAGATATGAACAAAAATATGCATAATTATGTTTTCATTAGTGTATAATCACCTGAAACTAAAAATACATACATGTCATGAATTAGATGAGATTTCTTTACACTCGAGTCTACACTGTGTAACGGTCTGTTTTCCTCTTCTGTCACTGGAGTAAAACTGCTTCTCAATCCTTCAATTTCCTTGTTTCTTGTCATTCTTTCATTGTATCTGTTCATGTTGTCTTCAGATTTGTTCACTGCTGTTCCTTTGTTCCCCCCCGCTGTGTTTTATTGCCTCTTAATTCTCATGCACGCTCCGCTTGAACTGCACAGTGAGTATAGAGACATTGTACAATAATCACACTCCATCCTGTCCAACACTGACCGCTTTCACTTGAATGAGAAGTGACCCTAATGAGATAAACCTGAATTCGGCATTTTTAACACGATAATACTTAATTTAATCTAAATTGGAAGTAGGTGCGTCAGTACTGAAATTGAATTTGACAAACTAGTTGAAGGACTCTTGTCTTCAACAGTCCCTGCTGCAGTTTATAGTGCAGCCTAAGTAAAGCTGTTTCCAGTGAGTTCAGAGGATTGTTCAGATGAACTGTTTTGAATGAAGTATCGTCGTTAAACTGAAATGTAATGTAAAACCAAATTTCAGTTCCCGGCATTGAGGTGAGGGCAAAAATCCAAGTTGACAAATATCCCAGCTGGACAGTGTACCCGGTTCCAGGTTTATTCCAGATGTTTGCAACGTGGTGTTCTCCTTTATGTCGTTCCAGGCCTTCATTTGTATCAGTTATAATGACTTTACAGTTGCCAAACTAGAAACAAAGTGAAACTGGAGTGAGCAGACAATCAGATTATTAACTGGGTAACCTCTTAGCCAGATTATCTAAAGCAGTTTGTTTGGAGGTAGAACTGCAGATAACTTGAGAACGTTATCAGGCGGTTTGGTAATACATGAAACGGTTTACCTTCATCTCTGCTTCCACCTGTCTCACTTTCTGACTGTTACAGTTTCTGGCCTCAGTTGACTGCGTCACTCAGTGAGTATCATGTTTTGACTGACGGGAATCACTGCCGGAAAAACTATCAAAAATAAAATCCACATTGGAATCAACTGGAAAATTGGGCACTGAAATGCCGCACTACTGAACGATTCTTCATCAGTCAAACTTGAGCAGAGCTTCCTGAGAATGTAACGACAAAAATCAAGACTATATTCATCTGACACTGCCTCTTTCATTAATCAGGATTACCATAAGATAATAACATCTCCCATGGACTTGGGAACCATCAAGAAACGCCTCGAGAACAACTACTATTGGAGTGCGAGTGAATGTATGCAAGACTTCAACACCATGTTCACCAACTGCTACATATATAACAAGGTGAGGAGCTCGATGATTTGGAAATGCACAGTGCTGCTTTGCCTAACACATGCTGAATCCTTGTCCCTCTGTCCTCTCCAGCCTACGGATGACATCGTGCTGATGGCTCTCGCTTTGGAGAAGGTCTTCCTGCAGAAAGTTGCCCAGATGGTTCAGAAGGAAGTAGAGATCCTTCCTCTTGCAGCCAAAAAGAGAGGCAAGAAAAGTAGCACTCAAGGTAAGGAGCTTGCTTCTCTTTCAGGCCGCTTCACAGGCTCTGAAACGCAAAATGTTTATCAGAGATGAGAAATCAGGTCACGTGAATTCAGCAAACTGCACACAGCGTGGAGCAGCCAGATGTCGCATGTCAGAAGGTGTCGGTAACGAGACGACACTTTGTGCATAATATGACCAATTAATATGACCGGAGAAGGTGTTCTGCAGTCGGTGCCCACAAATGAGTCCGATTTGTTACGGTGAGCCGAAAAATGCCTGAAAAATGTCTGGGAGTACTTAAATGAAATGAATTATTAAGGAGAATTCGATTGCATAAATCAGGCATTTTGAACTGTTAGAAACCTCACAGAGACTTTTTAGTTTTTCTTATGATCAAAGTTCCTCTGTTTTGTATTAATTAAACCCTTAAAACTCATCTCTGTTCATCAAAATTATATATTTAGAATTTTGTTTTTCAAGAAAATATCCCGCAACGCCTTAAAATGGCTTAGATGTACTTCCTATTTGAAAAAGCGTCTCGTGAAATACAAAGCCAATCCATTTTTTTCCCCAAAAAAGTCATATGGTGTCATTTGCTCAGTTTAGGTGGTCCTTCTGAAAATATGTCCTTATTTAATTCGTCATTGCAATCTATTTCATGAAAATCAAAAGGTCTCAAGATCGGCCTTAAAGTATTCATATCTAATCAACACTTAAGCATTTTGCCACATCCCGACTGATACTGGATTTTAAGGGCCAATGCAGATATTATGAAGTGAAAAATTACAATGTCAATATTCTTTGTGGTAAGATTGTAGGAATTGTTTGGCCTCAACCTTCTGCATATGTACAAAGCATTGTGAATGTTGTCATATTAGTTTGATGATCCTCGTCTGTGCTTCTTTTTTTATGTATTTCTCTTTGGGATGTTACTGCTCAGTGCCCCAAACTTTAAACGTATGTTGTCTCTGCCCTTAAAGTCTTTCAAGTCATTCACAGTCAATGAAAATGTTTTGGTTTTTTTCTCAATCGACCTGAATTAGAGCTGGGAAGTATACACAGCTATTGATGCTGATATTTTTCTGTCTGCATTCGGGGGGGGGGGGGGTGTTATCAGTCGTGTAGATCTGTGCGTATAATTTTCACAAGTAAGAGGGGAGAAAATTGTCCAGATTATACGTTGTTTATTTTTTTTTTCTCATCTCCTTAAACTTTAATCTTTCTCAGCAGCTGCAACCGGTCTGAATGATTTATCAGAAAGCAAGAAGAGGTGTGAAAGTGGAGGCGGTTCCACCGCTCCCTCTGAGGGCCAATTTGAAGAGCAGGAGTCGCCTCAACCAGAAACCGAGCGGAGCGGCATGAGCAAGCAGCTCAAGTACTGCAACGACATCCTGAAGGAAATGCTGTCGAGGAAACATTCCGCCTACGCCTGGCCTTTCTACACACCTGTCGACACGGAGGCTCTGCAGCTGCACGATTACCACGACATCATCAAACACCCCATGGATCTCGGCACCGTCAAAGTACATTCACCTCAATATACTTTTATACTTTTTACACATCCGACCCCTTTGTTAAGGATTGACTTCACTTATTTTCCAGAAAAAGCTGGATGGGGGAGAGTACCAGGATGCTCAGGGATTCGCTGCAGATGTTTGCTTAATTTTTTCTAACTGCTACAAATACAACCCTGCTCATCACGATGTCGTCATCAAGGGCAGAAAACTTCAGGTGAACGACTGACTTCACTCATATAAAAAAAAAAAAAAAAAAAACGTCTTTGGACTCTGCTTTCCGTCTCACTCCATTCTTCTGTGTCCTTCAGGGAGCGTTCGAGAAGAGTTTTGCAAAGCTGCCGGGCGTGTGCGTGGAGCTGAATGTTCCGGTTGGTGCAGGTTTCAGCGGGAAAAGTGGCAACGGCTCCTCCGGTTTGGACAAGTCAGAGCCGGCGGAGGAGGGCGCCGCCCGACTCTCAGAGCTGCAAGGACAGGTGGGTTCCTGTACACATCTGTACAGAAAGTGTTGGCAGGGAACACAACAGTAAATGCTCTCTCTCTCTCACTAATGCTGCCGTAGTTATCATCTACTACCTGTAAACAAATAAAACAAATAAAAAAGCTTCTGACTGCTGTTAAATATGATAACACAGGTTTTTATACATGTTCAAATCTCAGCACACACCAGAATGTTTCCACGTGATTTTTTTGGGGGGGAATTTCCTGGAGGTCAATTTGGCCTGCAGCTGCTTCAGTATCGCGTACAGCATGTAAACACAGATCAAGATTTTGACAGCGTTTCGGTGTGCAGTGAGATCTGAAGTGCTTGTACAACTTCGATTTGAAGTGCAGGACCTCTGCCAGGAGCTCGGGATAATAACAAACCGCTCGGTAACCTTCCTTTGTGGCTCTCAAGTACACAGCAGGTCAAAACAGATGAAGAATATCAGATGCAGAGGATATTGTTGACTGACACAATCATAAACTGAGCTGGACTTGAGCGCAGCATACAGGAAATCACTCCCCTTCAACCTGTTCTATCACACTGCAGCTATTGTCTGACTCCCACTTCTTCTTTGGTTTCTTGGTGCTAATTCTCTTTTTTTTTTAGTTTTAATATTATTACGTGGCACCACGGCAAACCCTTTCTGCTGACTCTCTTCCCAGTTTAAAGCTGTTCATGAGCAGCTCGCTGCCCTGTCGCAGACCCCTCTGAGTAAACCAAAGAAGAAGGACGAAAAGAAAGAGAGCAGCGGGCAAAATAAAGGAACTATCCATTGCGTATGCGCTTCGAACTCCAGCTTCAGGTGCGATGTTTTACATCACCGAAGATCTTAGTTTCTCTTGTACTACCACGCCCAGAGAGACCCGTCACCGCTTTTGTCTTCATTCCAGGCAGTATCAGAAGACCAGCAAGGGCTGGGATTCAGACCAGGAGGCTTTGGCGATGACGAGCAACGAGAAGCACCAGCTGAGCCTGGAAATTAACCGCCTCCCTGGGTTGGAGCTCAGCCACGTGGTGCACATCATTCAGGCACGAGAGCCCTCGTTGGGTGACACCGGCCCAGACGAGCTCGAGATCGACTTTGAGGTCCTGAAGCCGTCCACTCTGCGCGAGCTGGAGCAATACGTCCGGTCTTGTCTGCATAGGAGGTTTAAGAAGTTTCAAAGTAAGTACAACTTCACTATCTTAAATCATTTTAAGTTACCGTGCAAATTCCCCAAATCACTTCATTGCCACTGGTATGTGAAGCCTTTAACCGGCGATGCTGCTTCTTTTTCTCCTCTTCACGCAGAGCAAAGCAGTCAAACTGCAGCTCCTCCTCCCGCCGGCGCCAGCGGCAGCAGCAGCTCTTCAGATTCTGCCACCAGCTGCTCCACCCACTCAACTTCAGAGGACGGTGACTCGTGATCACTGGATTGTATTTTATTTATTTCCTCTCCTGTCATCAAAAGACCCTTCTCGAAACACGTTTATTTTTCTATTCAATCTATTTTCAATGTATGGAAAGTTCACACGTCTGTGTCAGCGCGCCGCCTCTTCTTCTCTTTCTTTTCTAAATCACAATATCCGTCTTCGGTGTTTCTTATCGGACGTTATGAATCGGAGCTGCATGGCATCCTGCTCAGGAGGGAGCGCATTTTTGTCCTATTATGTCCTTTTTTTTTTTGGTATTCAAAGGTTCTCTAACTATCAAGTGGCTTATTCTAAAACGTTCTAACTCGAACGTTTGTATTCATCCTTAAGTGCCAACCATACGGAGTTTTTTATAATACTGACGCTTGAATGCATTGTACATAAAAGTACCTTCCTTGTTTAGGATTTGTATCCACGAATATGCTGCTTGTATAAAGAGGTTTGTACGATCACCCGTAGTCAGAGTCTCTGATGGAAAACATCTGACCAAGGGCGAAGCTGTTTGTTAGTTCTTGTTAATAAAAGCACAAAGATTGCCTTAAAGAGTAGTTTGGAAATGACTTTGTTTTTTAGTAAACAAGTAAACCGTGAAAGAGCGCCGTCTCGAGTCAAACATCCCCAAACTCCACTTCCAGCTGGCCTGCCAACTGCTCCGCTCAAACTGGCAGCAGCCCAACGCTGCCCGGCTCAAACAGCTGCTGCCTCCGTCGGCTCGCACTCCGTCTGCTCTCGGGGCTGAACGTGTTTCAGCCAGCGAGGCTCATGTGAGAAGCCTGCGGTAACACGGACCACCGACTCCCTGGCAGAGAAAAGATAGAAGGGAATACAATGATTATGCAAACGAGGTATCTGCGGCTCAATGCTGCGTGCAGTTCAGCCGTCGACCCGGAGATGGCGACTGCGTACCATCTTAACCTTTTGTTAGATGTTAACGGTTACAAAAAAAAACAAAAAACAACAACACTGCAGTTAAACAGCCTTATCCAGTGTCATTCTCTCTTTACTCATTTTATCTGTCGGTACACTTTCTGACCTATAAAGCGTCATCATTTAGATCACTTTTAAAGAAAACGGATTTGATGTTTTCTACTTGAGCTCTCCCCCCTTTTAATGATTTACAGTAAAAGGATACACGAGTCCTTTATTGTAAATCAATCGTTTATCGATGCCAGAAAACTGGAACGCCCAAACGTATTCACGCTGCGAGGCCATTCATCATTCGCCCTGTTGTGTGCGCCAGCTCGGCTTGCTGTTCTTGCGCCGTGCGTGTTGCAGGGCGTCGTGCTCTTTTGTGACCTGCATCCCCATCGTGGAACGTGGCAACCTGGGGGGGGCCCTTGGCAACCTGGGGGGGGCCCTC
Organism: Brachyistius frenatus; assembly: GCF_029030835.1. Classification (NCBI taxonomy): domain Eukaryota; kingdom Metazoa; phylum Chordata; class Actinopteri; family Embiotocidae; genus Brachyistius; species Brachyistius frenatus. The sequence goes on from NW_027210602.1 coordinate 7,808,744, forward strand.
GGCAACCTGGGGGGGGGGGGGCATGATTGATCAGTGCCACAACGCCAATGACAAGCAGTCATTTCTGCCACTTCTGGCCATCACTCAACGTGGATCCAATGTTAAAAAGACCACACACACACACACACACACACACACACACACACACACACACACACACACACACACACATATATACGCATGCACGCGTGCGGCTCTGCAAACACATCACATCAGAGACTGTTTGCTGTGATTAATGGACATGTGGTTTTCTTTTTACCACCTCGTGGAAGACCGATGAGAAATAAATAAAAACTCAATTAATGTAGTTCCATGTCGATGTCGGTTTGAATCGAGGTGCATGGACTGAACATGCATGCACTTCTGTCGGGTAAACTATTTATGCTAATGTGGCATGTATCGAGAACCTTCGTTGCAACTTAGCTGATACTGTTTTCAATGAAGTGAAAACCTTTTTTTTATATATTATATATGCTCAATTAGTACCAAAGTTTATGGTGCTTATTAATCTATTTCAAAACATATTTCGGAAGACATTTCAGTGAGCGTGATCTTTCGCAACGCAGCACTGCATTACATTCACACAGTGCATTCCCTCTTGGGAGCTGCTCAGGACCGTGAGCTAACAGTACTCAACTGTATCAGTGGATCTGTTCGGGCTCGGCATGCCTTGCACAAAGGTAGTAGTTTCGCAGGGGCTGGAACCAAATCATTCCGTCTTTCTGGGGATCAACCAAGCGACCTTCCAGTCATAAGCCTGTTTCTCTCACCTCTGATTGTTACTTTTGTTTACAGATGTCGCCCGGTTCTTGGTTTGTACACGCTTCGTGCTTCCCTTGAATGTTATCTGTTTGCAGTAAAGCACGCGGCCAAATTAAAGCCATAACAAGATGCTCCTGCCGCATCTTGTTGAAATTCGTCCACCTTCGGTTATCTGCCGAGACGGGGTTTAAAGACGTTCTTATCTTCAAACAGAGACTTAGTAAATTGTGTTTGGCGTCCCATATTATCATCAGAATAATATCTGGTCGTGTTGACAACCACAAAGTTCCTTGAAAAGTGCAGCGAGTTAAGTCTCTTTCTCTTCAGCTGCAACAAAGTGGCGCCCTCTCCAGCTTTCTCTCTCTGATTCTTTTATGGCTTTTTTCTAACTTCCTTTGGCTCTGGTATGAGCGTGACAACACAGTTCCCCTGCAGATAAGGCCCTGCTTAAAGATTTATAAGCCGTATTTTAGGCTGATGGGACTGTTCAAACGGTCCTTAAAGGTTAAGTGATCTCTTGGCTCCCAACTCCAAAGGCCAAACTCAAAGACCATTTGTACATCCCAGAATTAATTTAGCAAAGGACATCAACATCCATTTATGCAGCTCCGTGATTTTCATGTGAACGGCGTTGCACATGGAAGGTTGCAAAGCTTTTTCAGAGCTAAGTGAGGCTTTAATTAACCATTAAAGAGTCCAGATCTGGCATCGTGTTAAACAAGTGGTGCATTAAAATGTAGCTTCAGCTCACAGTATCAGTCTGTCTCATATTTTTCTGCTGACAACATGCTTCTTGAAGGTCGGGACTGTTGGAAGGTCAGGAAAGTAAACCAAGAAGTGTTTTTCAGAACAGGGAAACCACAAAGGATGAAATATCTCAAGGCTTGGAGAGATTGAAGGGGGCTCCTTACTTCTAACCTCATCTTCCCAATAGCTCTCTGAGTGATTCCTTGGTGAGTTTTGTCTGTTGTAGCCTTCAGATCAGGGTCACGCTTTGCCTCGCTTAGGCGTGAAATAAAAAGGCGCCTTCAGTTTCGGAACAAATAAACCACATGGTTGTGTTTAGAAAAAGATCATAGTTTATAATGTTATGTAAGTTGTTATCACATAAGTTAAATGTTATTTAAGGGAGAAAAAAAAATTCTATTTTGACTTTTGTTTTCTCTGCAAAAGTTCTCATGAACGCCGATCTTTCAGGAGAAAATCCTGTGTTTGTTCCTTCCAACCACCTTTGCCAAACAGACCTTATCAGTCTTTGTACCGCTGGGAAAGGGAGCAGGCTGGTCATACGTGTGTGTACTTTTCACGTCTAGTTGAAGCAACACGGGACACTGATAGAATATCCTCCAATGCACTGACGGCTCTATTTCAAGCTTTGGCGTGATACCGGGCTGCAGGTGGTGGAATTTAAGCCAGTGAACCTGAGGCCTGAGATGGTTCGAGCAACACACAGTCAGAACACAGAACATTTAACAGGTGCTGTTGAAGGATTGACTACAACATTTGCTGTAAATGCTAGAAAAACGATCTCAAGGCTCCTCGTGTCCAACAAAGTCCGTAGAGGAGTAAAAAGTGTTGGGAAGGATTCCAATACGTCAAAATGAAAGTGCTCAAATCACTGCTCATACAAATTGAGTGGTTCAGACTAATCCTTTAAGTCCAGCTAGATATAGACCCCTTTATAGAGGCCATGATCTAGTCTTTTCTGTTTTTCCATATCAGTGCAAACTCTGCAACTAATGGGAAAGACTTTTCTTCCTGCATGAGGTAGACTAAATTATTTGAATTGGGATCGCCATTAAAAAAATGTCCCCTCGGGGATTAATAAAGTACATACCTAACCTAACCTAACCTAACCTAACCTAACCTAACCTAACATTTACGCCAATATCTCTTTGTTCTATTTGTGGCTTTCGGCTACAGTGAGAACATTTGATGCCTCCATGAAGCTTTAAGGTCAACAGCAACCTGCTATAATCACCAAATTCCTATCCACTTTAAAGAGTTTAGCAATCAATCCTTCCTGAAGCCTCTATGTAAACCCACTAATTTTTCCATATTGGTGATTGCCAGCTTCAGCTTCCTCATTGGGGCTTCATGATCATAAAAAGCCTCTTTCAAATTCAAAAGAAGCACAGAACATTTGGTTTTGCTCTGCTGCTCTGTTATATGCTTGGTAACAGTGTCCCTGTGAGAAACTGGAGTTTGTAAAGTGCAATGATGACAGAGTTGAGGAAGTCATGGCACATGACAAAGGCGGTTTAACAAGGAAGAGATGGCATATTGATGTAAGTGTCAATTAAGTAAATCATTGGCCAACTGTGATTATTTTATTAACAAAAGATGACATTGGGAAACTCAGGAAGAGAAGAGTTATCAGGAACGGAACAAGGGAAGTATCCAAATGAAGAAGAGAACAAAATTAACCTAAATAGGAGTAAACTATGAATAGAATATTATTGATCGTAGAGGATCATAGGATAGAGGAAAATATATGTTTTTATTCCACTTAAATATGTGAAGCCTGAAAATATTTTTCACATTTTAGCCTAAGGCTGAAATGTTAGCTCTACTTGGGGGTAGCAAAAACATGTTTGTAATACAACAATGGAATATTATCAGCTTTAAAGTTGATGTTGTGAACCTATTAGTGCCACTTGCTTCTTCACACCTCCAGCAGATATGAAGCACACAATGTTGTCTCGGTTTATGGAGGTGTTAAATTCACGCAACAACCTGATATCACACCAAAGCATGTAATGTACTCATCAGTCCACTAAACAATACCGTGTTACGTTCTGTCTCGCCTGGGCATGAAAAGTAAGGTGTCTTTGGTTTGGCCACCAAAAACCATGTGGTTAGGTTCAGGAAAAGATCATGTGTTAAAGGTGACACGGTGGCAGTTTGGGTTTGATACCAAAATGACTTGGTTAAGGTTAAAAAAGATCAATAATTTGGTTGAAGTAAGTAGTTTTAGTTAAGTAATGTTCTATACACCATGAAAGTTAATGCACATGCATTGTGTAAATTACATATGTTACGCTATTTACGTAACTTACTAACGTTACTTAAAAGAAATCCACTTGGACGTTTGCTTTCACGTAGACTTGAATACCAGTCATGGGAGTAAGTCTGTGTTTGTTCCATCCAACCACCTCCCCCAGTCCCCCTACTCAGACTCTATCACTGTTAGTGCTTTGTCACATGAGCTCCGTCACATGTCCCCTCCTCAAACCTGGTCATGCATGTGTGTGTTGTTCACGTCGGGACGAGGTAAAATGTGACGCACACACAATATCCATATAGTGGACTGACGGGTGTGTTACAATACCGGACTGCATGAAGGTTATCAGAAGGCCTATCGTTGGTAATACCTAAAAAAAAAAACAGCCCGCATCAATTCGCAAAATCTGATCTGCCTCTGATCATCTTGCCTTTTTCAGAGTAAGAAGACTTGGTTCAGTGGGCCATGACAGAGTAACAGTTAGCCAGCATTCACCACACCAGGATCCTGAAAGTGAAGCAGGCAAATGGATTTAAATGAATTTATTCCGGTGCTGGGATTTAGTGTATGACAATACAAACACGGTGTGAAATGTGTCACTTCCAAACTCCACAGGCTCTGTTTGAAAGAGACTGTATGGCATCACCAAAAATGTGATGTATGATGGAACAATTCATGACAAGACAGTCACATTTCTTAGTAGAAGAGTGTGCAAAGCATTTGCATCCATGGCAACTAGAGTGGTTTGTGTTGTGGGTTTTATGACACTTTGATACTCAGATTTATATACATACAATTGAACTGAATCTGAATCTTACTTTACAAAAAAAAACAAATTAATGGTAATTTAAGTACAAAACATATGTATCAGATTCACACAAAAAAAATGGTCATAATTGAACATTGTGTTATGTCAAAGAGGAGACGCTGAACAGTTTTCTAACATTGTTTGTGATCTACAGTATGCGAGACTGACTATGGATCAGTGTTCTCATGGAATATTCTGGAATATTTCCCAGTAACTCTCCATTACCTGCAGACTGGTTGCTTTCACTGTACCTATTCCTTGTTTATTATCTGTTACGGTCTACAATGAATGGCTCTGTCTTGGGTGGTAACTTTATTTCCCTTCACTGTAACTGTCAGCAGGATGTTGTAAAAGACCATCTACAGCAAGCCAAAGTACCCTGTGAGTTAAAGCTAAATACATATTGCTAATTTTGGAAATCTCTCTTGTGGGAAGCCATAAACATTGTGTTCCTGTTTGTCCTCCTATTACAGACCATTATGTCTGATGTTGTAGGTAGGTAGGTAGTTACTTTATTAATCCCCAAGGGGAAATTATTTCACTACAGCAGCATTTATAGATACAGGAAAGCAGTAAAATAACAGTAAAAAATATTAAATATAAAAATACACAGCATATACAATAAAATAGAATAAAATAAGATAGAATAATTAAATTAAATTAAAACTAACTAAACAATAGTGCAAAGTTTTTTTTGTTTTAAAAAAAATTATATTTAAACAAACAAGAAAAACAGACAACGGTGTTATTGTTGTGTGATGGATTTAACCAGAGGTGAGTTATTGTACAGTCTTATTGCAGTCGGCAGGAATGATCTCCTGTATCAGGAATGATCTCCTGTATCAGGAATGATGTCCTGTATCAGGAATGATCTCCTGTATCAGGAATGATCTCCTGTATCAGGAATGATCTCCTGTATCAGGAATGATCTCCTGTATCAGGAATGATGTCCTGTATCTGTCCTTGTGACAGCGGAGCTGGAGGAGTCTTTTGGAGAAAGTGCTCTGCTGTCCCTGCAGCAGGTGGTGGAGAGGGTGGTCAGGATTATCCAATATGGATAATAGTTTGTTCAGCGTCCTCCTCTCCACCACCTTTTCCAGGCTGTCCAGTTTGTAGCCGATGATGGAGTTGACCTTCTTAACCAGTTTGTTAAGTCTGTTGGTGTCACCGGCTCCAATGCTGCTCCCCCAGCAGACCCCAGCGAAGTACAAAGCACTGGCCACAACAGACTGGTAGAACATCTCCAACATCTCGCTGCACACATTGAAGGATTGAAGTTTCCTCAAGAAAAAGAGTCCACTCATCACCTTCTTGTAGACAGCATTGATGTTGGTCTTCCAGTTCAGTCTGTTGTCATGGAGAAACCAGGTACATGTACTCCTCCACCATGTCCACCTCCTCTCCCAGAACTCTCAGCGGTTGTGGAGCCGTCGCCTTCCTCCTGAAGTTGACCACCATCTCTCTGGTCTTGGCCACGTTCAGGAGCAGGTGATTCCTTCCTGCCCACTCCACAAAGTCCTCCACTACTGCCCTGTACTTGTCCTCCCGTCCATCCCTTATACATCCTACCACTGCAGAGTCATCAGAGAACTTCTGCAGATGGCAGGACTCTGAGTTGTACTGGAAGTCAGTGGTGTATAAGGTGAACAGGAAGGGAGACAGAACAGTTCCCTGTTGAAGAAACAGTTTAGCTCATTGGCCCTCTCCAGGTTCCCCCTGATTGTTCCTCTCCAGGTTCCCCCTGGTTGTTCCTCTCCAGGTTCCCCCTGGTTGTCTCTCTCTCCCCTTGAACCCAGTAATCTCCTTCATCCCGGTCCACACCTCCCTCACGCTGTTCTGCTGGAGTTTGGCCTCCAGCTTCCTCCTGTAGGAGTCCTTGCACTCCCTGAGCTTCCCCTTCAGGTCGTGCTGAACTCTCCTGAGCTCCTCCCTGTCCCCAGACCTGAAGGCTGCTTTATTTTGATTAAGAAGCACTTTCAGGTCACTGGTGATCCACGGCTTGTTGTTGGGGAAGCATTTTACAGTCCGGGATGGTACGGTGGTGTGTTCACAGAATTTGATGTATTCTGTGATACAGTCCGTCACGCTGTTGATGTCCTCCCCATGTGGTCCACACAGTACATCCCAGTCCGTGGACTCAAAGCAGTCCTGCAGGCCGTCTTTAGCCTCCTGTGTCCACCTCCTCACAGTCCTGGTGGTTACAGGCTGCCTCTGCACCAGGGGAACATACTTTGGTGTCAGCAGGACCAGGTTGTGATCTGACCTACCAAGGGGGGGGGGGGGCAGTAGCACTGTATGCATCCATGGCATTAGCATACAGTAGGTCCAGAGTTTTATTGTTTCGGGTGGGGCAGTTCACATACTGGTGCAAAGTTGGCAGTACTTTATCCAGACTGGTGTGGTTAAAGTCTCCAGTAACTGCCAAAAATGCACCGGGATGCTGAGTCTGCAGTTTGGACATAGTGGAGTGGATGGTGTCCACTGCTGCCTCTGCGTCAGGTGTGGGAAATGCCTGTCAATAACAGTACCTGGTTTCTACATCTGAGAGAGAGTGTGTGTGTGGTGGGGTTCATACAGGTATTCCATTGAAGGGCTTCTGTGGAAATTTAGTTTGACCTTCAATAAAGTTGTTACCCGAAGAAAAAACAGATTTAATAACGGCCCCCTTGAGTGAAAATCAAGTTGTTAACCTTCTTAACATGCCTTTGTGGTATTTCCTATATTGTACAAGGTATATATATCGTGAGTGAAATAAGCAGTAAACTGCACTGTCAGATAAAAATACAGATTCAGACAGCCAGGTTTCATACATCACAGACCTAAGGAGCCAATCACATCAACTTGATGGGTGGGGGACTATTTGCATATCCATTGACCCTTGCATACTGCAGGAAGGCAGAGAAGTAGAATTATAGCTAAACATCAGGGTGGGTTTAAAAAAAAAAAATGGAATATATAATTTTGATAAACAGCAATAATTGTTTGGGGTTTAACCAATGAGAGGAGATCATCATTAGACTTTCAACACTGTTGACAATTTAATGATGTAGTTCATAATAATAGGCACAAGAACCAGGTGCTTTTACTTTTGATGTTTTATGTGTGTTTTCCTGATTAATATGTAGCCTACTTTTACGTATAAATAAACTCCTTAGAATTCATTTTAGGGAATTGGAATGGAGTATTGTTTTAATGTCATTGGTACTTTTAAATAAAGGAGCAGAGTACTATTTCCACCATGCAATAATCTACATCATAGTGGCTGATTCAATCTGATTACTTTCTACCAAATTACACCTGCCAACAGTTTTATTCTGCACAGATGTTACTCTGTTTGGAAATAGCTGTTGTTATTGTGCCACTCTCACATCCTGTTGAGCTACTTTGTTCTGGAGCGACAAGTCCAAACCACCACGGAAACATCAGTGTGAACAGATCACACAGCAAAGAAGAGGAAAATCTATTTGTCCTTTGTTTTTCTTATTGTGCCTTCAATCGCTTGATGTCAGCGGCCCGTGCAGTGCGCGGCTTCACCCGTCAGAGGGCGCAGAGCCACAACTCTCAGTTCAAAGAAATACTCCTTGAAACTCACATTTTTTGAGTATGGAGCCACTTTGGGAAAGTGTGGACGCACTACCCGAGTCGTAACTTTACATAGATAATCAGCACGTGCGAGCTGTTTCAACCTCCTGGGTCGGTAACCGCGCCTTACGCCTGGACAGCTTTTTCTCGCCAGAATCTGTGCCTCTCGGGTCGGGGAGTTGGGACCGCCAAACATTTCTCCGTCCGAAAGGGAAACACGGAGAGGGAGACGTGGGAGCGAGAACGTGAACGGAAGGGAGGCAGAAATCAGAGAAAAGCCAAGCTGTTCACACGGATAACGCTGTTTTGGATCGTGCGTAAAGGCGCGGAACAGTCACAGTAACAGGATAAATGTAAACACAGATTCCTTTTTTTGTGTGTGCTCGTTCTGGACATGTTTCCGCTGCTGGAGAGCGACGTTTAGACTGTTGTAGAAAGAGGGTGATTCAGGCTTTGTGGGAAACCTACTCTCTGCGCTATCTCTTTTTCTTTATTTGTTCGCTCTTGGGAATTAATGGAAGTTCTTGCTTTTGACGTTTAACTGAGGAGGAAACGTTAAATGCAAATGCGGTAGGTGACTCCGGGGCTTTTGTTCAACATCTAAAGAGACTTGGAGCGCCGCTTTTTCCACATTGCATAGTAGACTGTGCTGTTTGGTTCACTGAAATGTGAGACAGCAGTGAAGTCGGTACATGACAAACCTCTGCGTCCAGCTGTTTTGTTTGCCACGATTGTTACTCTCCGTTCACGCCTTTTGGATTGGATATGCTGAAGAAACTTTTTAAGAATGAAGAGAAGAAAATTCCCGTAGCACGCCTCTGTTTTCTGGTTCCATCGTCGCCGTCTGCTGAAGTGGGTCTCTGTTATTATTTCAATCTTTTTCGAGCCTTCATGTTCAGAAGACAGGAGAGCTGACATGCGTCTGGAATGGGGGATATAGTGCGGTGACCTACTGCGATTAACATAAAGTTGTGAAATTACCAGATTACGGACCTGATAGTGAATGAAACAGACACCCGGACCTTGGAGGGAATCAACCGTAGTGCCTGCTTCGTGTGCGCCGTCAAACGCCGCTTCCCAGCTCACCCTGAACCAGTTCGAGGACCCAGTTAGTTTGCGCGGAGAGTCTCCGGAGCCAGACATGGAGGAGTGGAGACAATGCGGGCGGTGGTTGATAGACTGCAAAGTCCTGCCCCCGAACCACCGGGTTGTGTGGCCCTCGGCGGCCGTCTTTGACTTGGCACAGGCCCTGAGAGACGGGGTACTCCTGTGTCAGATGTTGCACAACCTCTCCCCTGGATCTGTGGACCTGAAGGAGATCAATTTCAGACCCCAGATGTCACAGGTGAGTCGGCCTCGGTGTGAACTTTAAACCAAACTGATGATGGATTTGACTTACACCATCAGGCGTGTGCCTTGTGATTGTGAACACACACTTTAATATGCATTGCTCTGCTTGTCATTCACACATTTGGAGATTGCCAGGGCAACCGCCGGGGATATTCAAAGATTGATTGTTTCGAAAGCTCAATGGTACTGTAGAACATTCCCCTTTCTGGATTATCTGGAGATTTAAACCGGAAACCTTACTGTCACAACAAGCCCACTTCTTGGCACAACCTGGCAAAACTACTATCAATATCTGTGACAACATGTGAGGTTAACAGATGCTCATGGTGCATAAACAAATAGGTGCATTAACAGGTTAAGAAAGAAAATGTGCCCGCAAACATCTTTTCAGAATAAGATGTCACATATCCAGGTAGTTATTCTACAAATAGGCCTCGAGGTTTATGTGGATCTGTTTCCTGTTAAATTTACCATGTATAGAATGTTCATTTGTCATGTTGGGGAAATGAACTCGCAGCTGCTCTGCAGTGACAGCTACATCATCTTCACATATGCTCAAAAGGGTGTTAATTGGGTATTATCCAAGTCAGTCTGACTCTGAGTGAAAGTGAGCAAAGATTACAATCTGCTCGTGGAGGAGGAAGTAAAGCTTTTACACATCCTTGGTGAAATAATTTGCACCAATTTTTCTGGCGGGTGTGGCAGCTCCTCAAACAAAATACTGTACAATTCCTGGTAAATCAGGTGCTTGTGGATGGTTGAGCTGATTCTCACTATCTTGATGACTTAATAAACTCATCGGGTGGCAGCGGTTTAAAGAAGCTGAGAGTTATTTGTGTTTAACCCACATTGCACAGCGGCAAAGGAGGGAAAGCACAAACTGAAGTTTACTGGAAGTCCTTTGCGGGTCAGAGAGGAATAACCGTCTGGGTGTATGATTAGACTGTAAATGAAACATAAGTCTGCATGATGGTGTGATTAGAGGTCTGGATGGCATGTCACAGGCTTCTGTAAAGCTCCCTCTCCACTTCAGCTCATTTATGTCTCCAAAGCCAATGTGAGGAAGTGTCGGGTGCCACAGGAAGTTTATACGACCACAGCAGTGGAGCAGAAGTGCATTGTGGCAAACCTTTCTATTGACTTTTATTCACCCTGACGTCTGCAGTGAAATACCGCCGAGCCTCCAGTGCTGCATGGTGAGAAGTCTTGAGGGGTGGGGGTGATCGGCACGATGAATGGATCTGGTCTGGCCGCGTGGAGAGTATTTTCGGTGATTCTCATTGTAATGACCGCAGAGGCCGAAAACAGCTATCGCACGAGAGAGATTGCCTGCTGACAGCATGCTCGTCTGATATGCTTGACACCCCTTCCGTGACCCGTTTCTGTCACAATAATGTGTGAAAGTGTGTTCATCTGTCTGTCTGCCCTCCACTTTGTCTGTGTTCGATGCCTCTTTCCAGTCAACATTTCTTGATTTTTCTGTGATGTCTCGAGAAAATGTAAATTGATTGGCTTAATCAACAGGAAATTGATTTAGAACAACTGGTTTCCGGTTTTTAAATGTGCTTATTTTCTACTTTTTTGCGACATAATAAGACGGAAAGGATTAATTAATCAATGGAAATACATGTTATTCGAAGACCTCGTCTCCAGTCCTGTCCTTTTTTTGCCCGGTAACCAACAGTAGCCTTGGACTTATCAGCTCCAGAAGCTACTGACTTCCATGATTACAAGACGAGAGAGGTCTGGATGGCAAGCTTTGATCCGCCCACTAATCCCGCGCTCCCAGTCCCACGGAGTGGATCTGCAGCGAGGGTGGAAGGGGTGTCCTCAGTGACAAATTGGGTTAAACAAAATCCTGGCAGCAGAACAGTAGTATGTGATTTATGATAAGGAAAAGGTCAGAGCGCATGTGCTTTAACACTGTGAACACAGAGCTGGTGGCTTAGCCAAATGAAGAGGAGGTGAAGCGGAGCGATTACATTATTTGCTCTGGACCAAATTTCTCTTCCCCTAATCGGATCCACTTGTTCACTCTGTGATGGATAGTTTCTGAAATTGGAGTTGTGAATATGCCTCGCTGTTGAACTTAGTGATAGTATCCTCAAATACGAGGGTAGGCGTTAATATTAGTCATAATAAAGTCTGACTTGCATCACAATGGTGGCTTTTGGGAAAAAGACGAACTTTAAAACAAAAGGGATGTGCTTCTCCTTTTTTCCTTGTGATCCATTCATTCTATTTGGTCGCTGCTGTTAACAGACCCTGATCACAATAATGCCTTAAAGTCTGGCATTCATCCCAGTTTGTGCTCCAGTTCATTATCTCAGTGTCTGTGTATGTTCTGTAGAGCTCAAAGGGAAGTCATGGTAGCAGCACTGATTTCCTACTGTATTGTTGTCATGGTTTGAGGATGAAGTTTCTTGAGGGTGTTTGATTTAGTGCACCTGGACTTCACCAGGATGGGGGGCCAGAGGGGGGGGGGGCATGGGTTCAAACTCAACCCTGCTTTTCATTGTGCAGTTGTTCTCCTCACGTCTGCATTGGTTTTAATGCGGAAACGATGAGTACATTAATCGAATAGTCGATCAATACAACAATATTTGATTCGATAAAGCTTCATTCATCAAGCAAACATGCAAAAGATGTACTGGTTCCTGCTCCTCTGATGTAGAGGTGTACTGCCTTTCTCTGACTTTATTTCATTGTAAATTGAACATCTTTTATGTTTATGATTGGTAATGGTAAATAAGCACCAAAAAAAAAGCATTATGAAGGCACAACATCTGCACTCTCTGGCATGTTTTTTGGTGAGTATTTACTATTTTCTGACATTTTATACACTTAGCATTAGAAAATATTCAGTTGCCCCCATATGGGTAACTTGGGGTCCCCCAAGTGCTCATGTTTCCTCCAACCAGACATGCAAGTTAGGGGAACTGGCCCATGAATCGTACGTAGGTGTGAATGTGTCGGCCAAGAGATTCCTGGTGAATTGTTGGGATTGTAACTTGCGTCTCACTGGAAAAGATACATTCTTGTTTCTAAATGGGAAATAGGTGTAACCGTGAATACAGCACAGGAGCAGCATTAGAAATGTAAGCAACCGTTAAGCATCCAATATTTTTTTTTTTTTTAGACACTTGCTGAAAGGCAACTGTGGTTGGTTTGCTGTGTCATAATAGTGGTATAAAAATGAGGAAGGGCACTGCAAAATCAGTAGGTGGCATTTAGGTGAGTAAAAAAGAGAAATGTCCATTCATTTGTCCTCTTTGCAGGGAGGAAGTTCAGTAGTAATGGAAAAGAAACGAATATTAACAGCTGGTGTGAGTTTAGGATAAAATCGTCACGTAGCAGGCTAAATTTGGAAAATCCCCCCTCCCCCCCTTTCTCTTTGGTTTGGAGTTCTCCTTTGGTTAAAAAAAAAATTAAAAGACCATAGAGCCATGTGCATCGCAAAACAATGTGATGGTTCGTTTTGTTTGACAGTATGGCTGATCAGGTGAAATGACAACAACTGGTGTTGTCACCGACCCCGTTAACATATTCATATGTTCTCCTTTGCAAACATAGAGTTGCGAAGCCAGAAGAGATCAGAAACAAGAGGAGATTTAACAATGTTCCTCTTTTTTGTTTCATCGTGGACAGAAAAGGAGGCAAAGTAGCTTTTGCACGGAAGCTGTGAAAGTGACCTTCATTTATGTGGTCAAATAAATCCCTAATTGTATTTTTACCATTCATTCGTCTTCACCTCAAGGTTGTAAAGGGATGCTTAATGAGCGCTGCTGTTTGCAGACGCTCAGTGCACGTACCCAGAATCCCACGCCTCAGGCTGCGTCTGAAAGACAAGACTGAGCTGTGCTCTCTGAAGCCTTTTGTGTGTTCTGCTGTTTTGTGTGTTTTTTTCACTTCTCATTCCAAGTTTTTTTTTTTTTTGTTTTCCTCTGTTAGTGAGGTAGTTGTGAATGCCTTTGGGATGAGTCAGGTACGTATCTGCGTGTGCCCTCTTGTCTGTGTGTGTTGTGTGTGTGCGTGCACTTGCTTGCTATTTCTGTAAGTGTGTGTGTGTGTGTGTGAGATGTTGCAATACCTGTGTTCAGGCTGAATCACTGTAGGTTGAGCCTATAGCGCTCTCGTGAAGCTTCTCAGTGCTCCGGAGGGCTCCAGATCCCACACAGAGCCTGCTGCCTCCACTCACAGTAATTGAGGTTCTTCCTCTTTGTCCGTCTCTCACCAGAAATATTGGCTGCTGCTAGCAAGTAACAGGAACTGAAATGGATTTTGTTTTTTATTCTGATATTTGTATAAACAAGGATTATCCCGAAGTCACGGTTGTGTTTCAAATGGGGTTCAATTTCATTTTTTTACCAAATTATTTTCTAAAAATGATGCAATACTCCAAAACGACAGAAAATACTGTTCAATTTGCAGGATTTTTTGACTGCTGGGGCACAGAAAGCAGCTTATTATTGGTGCGTTCATGAGCGACCGGGTAGTGGGAAAGTTCTAACCTTCAAATGGGAAATTGTACCTGAATGACTGGTGAACTAGTTTGTTTGCTAAACATGGCTCCCCTCTTCTGCTTCAAAAATGTTTATTGAGACAGAAATGAATACAGTAGCTGTAAACCAAAAGTGCTAAAAAGGGCTTCAAGGCTGCAGTGTGGCAGTTAGGTGCTTTTATTTGGCAACTTGAGAACGCTGTGTTTTCAGAAAATGCTAATGTCCGAGGTCATGAATGCCACAAGAGGGAGGCGTTCATATGCACTCTCGATTTCAAAAGTATTCATTAATTTAAATATTTTTGTATCTTTGTTTGTTTTAAAATAAAATACTCACAAGTGTCCCCATTCGCAGTCCGTTTCTGTGCTCAGCCAGCTGCAGAAGCACAGTATATAGGAGTTTGATCACCAGTCATAAATTCTGGAAGACACGAGGGGTAAATCCTGGACAGCTGCATTGAAACCCCTGATCAAATCCGCCCTGTCTTGATCACGGTCACATGATCACAGTGTGCATTCACTGTTCGCTGTAGGTCATGCTTTTAACAGTGGAAGTCCCGTCTTTAACTCTACAGGGTTAGAAATGAGATCAGAGGGAGTGTATGAACCGGAAAACGACATGTTAAATGCCAGCCCAGCTTCTACTCTGAAATCTCTGTTTGTGGCTGTAGCGAGGAGGTGGGGGTGGTGACTATACTGTAGACACCCACCCACCCCTGAATCCCTCAGGGGTAATTTAATCTCAGCGTTAGGTCCATTGTTGACCCCCGTGACCCCACCGCTTGCCGGATGCAGGTAATACTGCTAATGGAGCTCATCAGGGATCCGTCCGAGGTCGAACAGCTGGGACGGTGCCGCTGGAAGCTAATTGGATTGACAAGTGGAGAATGGGTATAGGCCGGGGTATTCTAACCTTTACTGTGAGGTAATCCTGTGCCTAAAGTCACAAAAATCTTTTTTTGTTTTGACTGAAACTTCTTAAAATTCGTGTGGCTTGAGTGTTGACATTTACCCGGCTGGCCTATAAACATGGTGTCATTTCTTGAGGGAATGGAGGTAGCCTTTGTCTCAACCTGTCAGTGTGAGTAGCAAGCCAAGTGTTTGTCACAAGTGATTCATCAACAGTTCGGTTGAATAGCAACAGTACAAATTTAACATTGAAGACTAGCCATAAGGTAGTAGTCAGGTTGTCTCTGATTTATAGCATTTTATCTAAACTGACTCCAGTTTCAGATTGGTTTATTGAACTTGAATTCTTTCATAAGTATTTTTGCTAGTTAATAAATATTTATTGTTTTTATTTCAGCACAGTAACAAAACAAATTTCAACTGTTTTGTGTAACAAAATATGCCCGTATCTATAATATCTGGCGTGTATAAACACCGAATTATCACAATAGGTAGCCTAATTTAAATTGCGATTTACAGACCCATGGCTAGGTAACCATGGCGCTGACGTGAACAGGAACTGTGGTCATTAACTATCCAACCTGAACCATGGATATTCTACTGTGCCAAAGGGCTGGAGGGCTTTCACCCCAAATTTAACACTACTTTGTGACATTCACTAACCCTGTCCTGACTCATTTTAGTTTCAGTGAGAGGGTAAATCTCGCTGGGGGGCTGAGCTGCAGCGGCACAATAATAAAGTCAAAACAACAAAACTATTAATTTTTCATTTTATTAAGTGGATAACAATTGAATAGCTTGTGTTTTGCATGCACTATGCACTTGTTGTACTTTGTGACTTTGTCCTCGTGGTAATGAGTAACATTTTACTTGACAAACTCCTTATTAAAGGACAACATTAAATGTATTATCCCATTTTTGTTGCCGCTACAGTTCACCTTCACATATGTGGAGGTTTGTTGACAACCTCTGTGGTCTTATGACTGCGATGTCGTTTTTAGTGACTTTGCCCCATCTTTGAAATACAGATGATATTATAATTATAGGAATGATGCCCAAAGCTATGAAAATTACATCCAAATTGTGAAATATATTAAATATTTATTTCATCCCAAGGGATCCAGCAGGGAGCATAGCAGCACATTGATATTTACTTGGGTTTTTGCCTCATTGACAGTGAAGTAGGATTGCGTAGCCGAGTACAGAGCAGTGTTTCCTGAGGGCTGCTGGGAATTCAGTGTCCCATTCAAGGTCACTTTATTAGGGTGGATGCCTTGCAGCAGGAGGTAGTTTCAATGTTGTCACGCTAAAGAACAGTCCTGGTATCCACTTGGCCTGTACATATCACAGATTCCCTTGGAAAGAGGAGTAACAGTCTAAAACAAACCTGAGACTACTTCTGTTCAAGTTAGGACAATTTCTTATTTAAGCCATATAAGATTCATCCTCTTAAAGAGAATCCACGTGTCAGCTGTACAAACGGGACATTTGGATAGTGTTAAGGAAGTGCCTAGAGGGTGCTGACCTGAGCAGTGTCTCAATGGCAATCAGCATGTGAATAGATTGGATGAACAATGGATACAAGGATATAGTCTGCTATTAAATCTCCAAAAAATTGAATTGTCATACCATAAGGACATCTGTGATAAAGCTCAAAGGATACGTTATAAAATGTATGTATTATATTTCTGTTATAAATGTAAACACAGTAACTGAGAGAATTTTAAGACAAATAATGCCAATGAACCACTTTTCTGAGACCATGTGTCTTAATAAGTAGAGAAGAGATACAAATGAGTAACTAGACCTGAAACCAAAGTTGTTTTTCATTTAGCTCTTTCATTCCTTATTTTAGTTTGTTCTATGCAACACGGAAAGAGAACAAGGAAATGTGACACTTTCTGAACTGTAAATTGATTTATTATGCTGACTTACACCTCATTTTACACTTACATAACGTTTTGTATCAAACTTTTTTTTGCGGTAACTATAATCAAGTATAGTTAACAGCTCAACCACATCACCACAGCAACCACACATAGCCTATAGTTTGAAGATCATTATTGCATTTTTTTTGTAGTTTAATATACACATTTGTTTAAGTTGGTTTTGGTCCATATACATCTTTTTCTATGATTTTTTTTTATTGCACCTGCCATGTGATGCATGCTGTGTTTATTATTAATTTAAACTTGAGCAAGAAGCTAAACAAGCAGTAAGATGTAAGAGTAACTACATCCCTTCAGATGGTGACTTTAGCATTCAAATACAGAACATGAGGTTTCAGCTTTTCATCACAATCATTACTACGATAACATCTCATAGGCTCTCATGAAGTACTGTTAATGAATATGAGAATGTAAAAGCACACCGCCGCTCGCGGTGTTGTGTGAGAGAACAAATGCAAAGCAGCATGGCAGAGACTTAAATGGGAAAAGTGTTAAGTAATTGTATAAATCAGCAGCTGAATGAATCCCATAGTAGCTGAGGTCGATATTCATTAAGTCCAAATGAATGGTCACGCATACACAACTGTAATTCTGTGGGCTGGCTGCGTAAAGAAACGGGAAGTCAATGTGGCATTCAAACAAGCCCCTTTATTTCAGACTTTCCACGCACAATAACAGCCTGGTACAGCTGCAAGTGCTCCGTGTACCACAGACCACAGCTACCACAAGATGTAGTACTGAAGCCGGTTTTAGGCAAAGTACAAACACTACACAGTCCCCCAAGAGAATGAGCTCATTAAAAAACATAGATTTAAGTCGTAAGTATTCCTTAATAAATGCTAAAAAAAGAGTCATCAAATACCATATAAAATAGTAATTATAGTTTGAATGGAGACATTAGGTCTATTGAATGCAGTTTTAAAGCTTTATCCTTCAGCAGTGCACAGCATCATCCCTTTTTCCCAGGACTGTAAAGATCCAAATGGTCTGCATCCAAATGCAAACTGTGAGCACTCAGCTTTTTTGAATGCGAGCCACGTGGGCCGTGATGTGACAATTCAAGTGGAAAGGCTGCTGCAGAACAATCATAGGATTGTTGATTTCTTCAAGAATTGAAGAATTTTACACCAGTTCTATATCATAATATGATGGTTGTTTAATATGCCTAAGGATGGAGCTATGAAACTCTATCATCCTATAAAAGCGGAGGAAATAATACAGAGACATGCTTTTGGACAAATTGGAATTTGTTGATAATATGCTTTTTTATGATATTTTTCAGCCTATTATGATGTCAAAGTGGGTAATTCACTTGTCAGTCCACTTCAGGACATCGTGTCATTGTCACGTTTTGGCTCGCCTAGGTGAAAAAAGTAATGTGCCTTAGGTTTAGCCACCAAAAACCACATGGCTAGGTTTAGGAAAAGATCATGGTTTGGCTTAAAATAAGTGATTCAAATATTCATTCCAGGCTATGGGGCGTTTTGGGTCTTTCAACATCAGACACCCTCGCTCAGGCCACCCAGCCAGGGTTGATCAGACCCTGGCTTGTGTCCCAGCAGTATCGGCCCACGGATCACTTCCCCTGATCCAAAGCCATCTGGAGCCCCTGTCTGCAGCCTCTATGGTGGACTTGATCGCTCTCCTTTTTGCAGCCCCAGTCATGCCAAATAGGGTGTACACCTGAGCGAACAGCAGAGCCTCACGGGCCTCTTCAATATGATTCCGTGTCAGCTCTATCGAATACTTTTGCGTGCATCATGTAAGTCTCATAAAGTACGTTACGCAAGTTAAATACATAAAGTTATATAAGTAACTTACTTAAAAATCACAGACTCCAATCCAAAAGTCTAGGGATCCTCCCAGGAAACGGTCAGCTCTATGTAGTATTTTTACATGACGTTACATATATCACGTATGAAACTTATCGTACGTAATTTAACGTACATAACATGAGTTAAATGTGACTTACGCTACATCTAAGAAATCAGTGTTGCTTTCTCACTGGCTTGAACCCAGGTCTCTTGGGGGGGGAAAGTCTTGGGTTCGATCTGTCCAAGCGCTCCAGACCAATCTCCCTACTCAGATTCTTTGTATTTCATCACATGACCTCCTGCTTCGACCCTGGTCATACCTGCGTGTACTTTCCACGCCTAGTCGAGGCAAAACATGACACTGATGCTGTTTCGCATGTTACCGGGCTGAAATCTTTAGTTTGATCATTTCAAAATAGCTGTCTAGCTTGTTGTTAGCT
The DNA here is from genome assembly GCF_029030835.1 of Brachyistius frenatus. Taxonomy (NCBI): domain Eukaryota; kingdom Metazoa; phylum Chordata; class Actinopteri; family Embiotocidae; genus Brachyistius; species Brachyistius frenatus. Next base: position 7,827,863 of record NW_027210602.1, read on the forward strand.
CTGCTGTTCTCACCATGGAATATAATGAGGTAAGAACAGTTTCAAGTCATCTTGTCAGATTTCTGCAGTAGGTACAACTCTAGCGGATAAAGCAAAGTGTTTCTGCATCATGATGCAAATTTTCAAACTCAGATTGCAATATGCTGCAGTATTATGCATCATCTCCTTCATTTGGCATTCCACGGTTGCTTGAACATGAGTCAGCCAGTCTTTCTGAAAACCAGAGCTGTGCTTTTTTACCATGGTTTTAAAAACAGAGCTCCACCTAAAGCCTCTGGAACATTCATGTGCTGCTTTCTTCTTGCTGCATTCCTCAGGGAATGCTTTTTTGTCTGAAATGTGAGAGCAGTGCTCATGTGGGGAACTCCGAGTTGACCTAATCTTTTAGACTGAGTGGGAGAATTCAAGTGATGTCATGTAGAGGCAGATTACAGCCAATCTAGTGAAGAGCTTTTCACTGTCAGGAGTGGAGAGTTTTTTTTTTATGAGACAGTAAAACTACCTTAAATTCTTGCATGTGTGAAAACATCCTCTGCAGACTCAGATCATTGCGTTAGTGTCTTCTCATAATTTTCTTACCTAACTAACCTCAGGAGACACATTACACTTTTAGGAGACGGATCGTCCATGACAACACGCTGCCAGTTCTGCCATTCCACCAGAGACGGACAAAGAGATCACGGAGCCTTATGGATACCGTCTGATTTCTAAAGAGGCTCCATCTGCATAGTGGTTGTTGGGGGTGATTAACATGGGCATGCAGTGGAATGGCGACTGAATCTTTTTCCGGAGCCAGCCATGCTCTGCTGGGCGCCGTTGCTCCACAGAGACATGAGAAAGAAGAGGCCACAGTCCGGCCTCTGTAGTGGCGAGCCAGATGGCTGAATCTCTCCCCTGCAGTTCTTCTCAAACCAGAACACAGAAAATCATTTATTTTTTTTATTTTTATTTATTTATTTTTATTTTTAATTGATTTGGACTGTTTAGTTGTTAATCAGGTTTTTTTTTTTTTTTTTTTTTCCAATCCTTGATTGGCATCCGTCTTCATCGACCTCGGTCAGTAATAACACTTAGCCTGTAAAATGTGGAGCTGTTGTCGGAGCAGCTCTTTTGCCGCGAGTCTGATGCGAGTGGTGGTGAGGTGATTTTAGATGTTTTCTGCAGTTGGGAACAGATTAGGATCTGGATTGGGAGAGTCACAACAGTACCCCCTCCCCCACACACACACACACACGCACACACACACACACACACACACACACACACACACACACACACACACACACACACACACACACACACACACACACACACACACACACACACACACACACACACACACACACACAGCCTCTTTCTGGGGGAAAGATAAACAGCATCATCTTTTTGTATGTCTTTGCCAAATGAAACAGATCATATGTGCCCCTGTGACACACATCCCCTGGTGGCAGCTGAGTATAGGAGCAGTGTTTATGTGTCGCACTAGCCATGGATTTTTGTTTTGTTTTGGGCCACAGAATCGCCACAAGAAGCGCCAATATCCTATTACTGACGTGTATTGATCATATCACGTAATTGGCTCTGGAATAGGAAGGGCACAAAGGTAGGGTTACAATATTAGACTCAGTTCCGTAAAAGGCCAGTACTTATTGATCATCTCCACGGCTCAGTCTCTTGTTAATCATGCAAACAAAGTGGAACAGAGTGTTGTGGGTTATCGAGGGCGGAAGAGATTATTTCCACATGCTCCACCTTTAGCTCAGGGTGTGCTGCTTTGTGAATTTGAATTTAAACTTTACTTTGTTCTTGGTCCTTAGTACCAGCAATAATACAGTCAGCCTTTTGTTGGTATATCATCAAAGTAAGCCCCCCCCCAACATATTTCTCACATAATGATATAAAAACTAATCTCAGTGTTAATGAAGCTTTAAACATCTCAAGTGTTTGCAGTTTTCTGTTGATAAAAGTGGTGAATGAAATTCATAACAGATCAGCTTTCTGTCTAACTAATCCACTCGTCTCCTCAGCACTAATAAACTGCACAGTATGAATTTAGGCCTGTGAATTCAATTTTGTTACTGGAATTAATCCAGTTTCCCCACATATGAAATTAATCAGATGAGTGATTACAGGCTTTAAGAAACAAATCTAATAAGAAGAGAACCCCTCACCGCCACATCCAGCTCCAGTATCACGCTCAAGGACGGACACGGCAGAGTCTTTGTCAGAGGAGACTAAAACCCAGGTTGTGCAGTTGAAGGTCGTACCCTTTAACCACTGAACGACGATACAGAGAAAACAAAACCACATTCTCAGTCTTTAGCAGATATTCATTTGTATTGTGGAGGTTTCAAACCAGTCTCCAGACTAGCCAATTTTAATGTATTTCTTTTACAATAATGTATCTGAAATACGCTGCCATCTTGCATACTAATGTAATTGTAATTGTCACTGTTAACAAAGGCCAGGCAAACCTGCTTAAAGCATTTATCTGCTTTGGAAGTTATCTTGCTGAGTTCAGAGCAATTTAAGAACTCTTTTGTGGCGGGCAGGAAAGATGAGACAGAAGGGCTTTAGGGAGAGAAAGTAAAAGAGAAACAGGAATTTGTTGGACTATGTAAGATATTGCAACACTGAAACCAAGTCTCCAAATCTGTATATTTGCAGTTGTATTTATATTGAATCTACTGTCGCACACACTCGGCCTGTTTTCTTTCATGAGGTCACTATTGTGCAAAATTGACACTGCACTTTTTTGTACTGCATTTTAGCTTGTAAACCTTTGAGAAATAACCTGAGTTGGCCACTTTGGTTTTGCACTGTGCAATGTTTCCCCACACATGAACTTTACTTTATATTTTGCGACCCATTTCATAATTTTTTTAATCTTTTCCGAGAGAACGACACTATCAGCGCGTTCGATGAGAAAGTGGGCAATCTCCACTTGCCCCTCGTGAAACACAGAGATCAGAGGATACAAACCAGTGCTAAAGTCAAAGTCTGCAAAACACATCAGAGACTCCAATGCTGAGCTGAAAAGAAACAGGTGCTCATAAATTAGATAAATAACATACAATATTTTGGTTGGACCTCTACAGTGAGCCCGAGCTCTCAAGCGAATGTCTGTCACTGAGTAAGTGAGAGATCAAAGTTACACCACTGGTAGCCTTCTAGTTTCGCACAGGGTCCAGCCATATACTAGGTTTTGATCAAGACGTATTTCTTTCAGGAGGGGTAGGGGGTCCCAACCGAAGGGAAAACATTTCAAGTCGGGAAAACCTTATATTAGAATGCTTTATTTGACACTTTTCAAACTAGTTTGGCCACAGGAGTTGCGTGTATCTGTGATACTGAACTGCATGAATCCCTGTATACACATCAGTCACACACCATGCCCCCACCAACACAAGTACATTCTCAAACCTATAGTAAACACTGCTGTCGTGAGATTGTCAGTTTATGCCTGAGATGATCAGCTGTTCTATTGTTGATCGCAGCCTTCTTTTATGTGCCCATGGCTTTTACTTGAAAGCTGCATTTGTTTCAGCATTTATCATCACTCTTGCCAGTTTAGACATGTGATTCATCTGGTGAGAGAAAGAAAGTGGTTCTTCTCTCCTCTCCCAGACAAAATTGACTATCTCTTTGGTTTTCTGTAACGCAGACTTGTCGTCCTGTTCTTCTTTGATTGATGACATTTCTAAAAAACAATTTCTCATGAGTGCCAGCTGGAAGTAAGGCAGGTGAGCATCCTCAATCCCATCTAAAGAGGTGAAGGAAAATGTTAAAGCTGCCACCAGTTTTTGGTGTTAGCATAATGAAAGCAACAGAGTGTGAAGCCGGAGAAGCTAAACAATTTAGAATTAATGGTGGAAGCTCCTGGGGAAAACGGAGAGGAAAAAAAGGTGGCGTGAGAGAGAATCTGATTGAGAGGAGGCTTTTAGTGGCTTTCTCCTGTGAAATTGAGCATGTCCCTCACACTGACGTCCACCACTCATCTGGTTCTCTACAGCTCACCCTCCATTAGCAGACAAAGATTTGCCCTAAAGTACACACAACTGTGACAATAGCAGGATTTACAGACATAGTGGAGGTCTCAGCCTCTGCACTAAACTTGTACCCAGACATTTGTTCAGACTTTCTTTATGCAGAGTCTTCAGCCCCATACAGATACAAAAGACCTGAAAAAATGCCAATGTTATAGTCGATAAGTAATACACCTTCCTGCTTCCTTCTTGGAAATCACCCACACGTCATATCCAAATGAACTTTGATCAGGCTGCTGCCTGATCAACAAAAAACTGCTCATTAGTTTTCATGTCAATAAAAAGTTGAGTTGATAAGGCATAAAACTTGCACTGTGCACAGTATTCATTTTAATGTACATGTCTTTATCAACATGCCATTGTGAGCATTTCTACATTTCTATTTCCATCTTATCAACACCGAAAATAAGGGAGTAATTAAGTGACACTCACTAATTAATTAAACCCATTCTGAAAAATTCTCACCTGCAGCTCAACCACATTAGATGCAGAAATGAAGCAAACAAATTCTGCATTTGCAAATTCTGTCATAGTGGTGCTAGGCGACCTCTTCAGTGAATGCGTCATGCTTGGCCTTCAAAAAAGGCAGCGGCTGCTTTTTAATAACAACTTTAGCTTGGTTGTGGTGCAGGTGCCTGTAGGGTGGAATGGGTTAATGCTGTCATTTGATATTTCAGACAATTTACTTATTTGCAACCAGTTCCCATCACAGGGAGTCAAATTTTGCTGTTTTTGCACATGGTGATTTCCATTGATCATGGGTGTGTGGTGGCACAGTGGTGCAGTGGTTAGCATTGTCGCCTCACAGCAAAAAGGTTCCGGGTTCGAATCCGGTCCTGCGCCTTTCTGTGCGGATTTTGCATGTTCTCCCTGTGCCTGCGTGGGTTCTCTCCAGGTGCTCCGGCTTCCCTCCACCATCCAAAAACATGCACCTCAGGTTAATTGGTGGTTCTACAAATTGCCTTTAGGTGTGAATGAGAGTGTGAATGGTCTTTGTTTCCATCAGTCTCTCTGTGCCCCTGAGAGGGAGGCTGTAGCTCAGTCAGTAGACTGGGTTGCACACCAATCAGAAGGTTGGTGGCTCAGTCCCCAGCCTCCCCCACCCACATGCCCAAGCACCCTTGAGCAAGACACCGAATCCTAAATTGCTCCTGATGGTGTACCATCGGTATGTTGTAAGTCACTTTGAATAAAAGCGTCAGCAAAATGTAATGTTTTTAAAATGATAAGTTTGATGTCCCTGATGGCTCCCTCTGACCAAAAAGGGGCTGTCAAATTGTATTGACAAACAGGATGGACAAAATATTAGAAACACCTCTTACCAGTATAATTGTATCAAGCTGAACTTAGTTGTCCTTGTTCTGTAACTGGTGTGTGATGTGTAGTATTCCCTTGAAGACAATAACCCCAGAATTTTGGAAAAACAAAAAGTGAACATGCCTGTGAAAAGCTATTGTTAGTCACATGGTTGATTCATCTTTCTTCATCTGTTTATCCAAGTCTTCCCTTTCCTTTTCTGAGGACCTACACCGCTTCCCACTTCCTGCTTAGCATAAGCACTCGGTGGGTTAAAGCGTGAGTGAGAGAAAGAGTTGTGTAATCCCCTCCCTCCCTTCTCCTCCACTTAGCCAGACAACAAGAAACATCTGGACGGAGAACAGAGAGTTCAGAGCGCACCCATCCCTACCTTGGATGGGTCCAACAATTCTTGGCTCTGACTTTGCACTTGGAGTCTGGACACCCTACTGTTATCCTACCAAACCCTGTGCATGTGTTGCATTCTTATCATGACTGTACTGATTTCTCAGAAGAATGCGTGGGTCTATTCTGTTGTCTAGTGCTTGCTGTGTGGAGCAAAGTGTGTAATTTGCTCTCTGAGTGGGGTAAAAGGTGTTATTTTCCTCTCTACATTGCCATCATGACACCCTCTAACTGTGTTTTCAGCGGTTTAAATATTGCACATCTTCAGGTTGTCGGTGTGGGAGTGAGGTGTGTTTTCTCACAAATTTTCCCATCTGAAGAGGTGTTCGCTTGTGTTTTAATTTTTTTTATTTTAAAGGATAAGTTCCGTAATATTTTATACTCTGTACATCCTCTTTGAGATAACAGTAAAGGTATTGTACTCACAGGCTTCCACTGTTCATATATTCTATTTAAGCTTGAAGTTTTGAAAAGAAAAAAATTTGAATCAGCGGTCGTTTTCTACATCATTGATCCCACGTGAGTAGCAGTGCAGGTGCTGTTACCAGAATTAGAGCTGTGGGATAACAGTGGGCAAACTTCTGCTTTTACAAGGCTTTTATTATTTGCCTTTGCATTCAACTGTGTCTGTTTCAGTTTCTGCTCTTTCCTGTTCCTGTTTGTGCTGCACTGCGGCCCCATCTGCCATGCAGTGGTTGAATGCAGAAGATGCATTTTTCCAAATTTATACAAATCATTTACCATATCTGCCTCATTGAAGAGATTCAGTGGTAAATCTGAGGAAGTTATGGTAGTTGAGGCCAAAAGTAACAAAAAAAAGGAAGGATATTCTTACAGAGTGGAATAATTGCTTACTTTGATGCATTGTGATTTGGAAAGAGAGCAGTTTTAAAATATGAACAGGCTCTATTTTATTTAAATCATGTGTTATTGATGTAAAGTGGAAAAAAGTGAAAGATTAAGGTGTAAACTGTTGATGTTATTTGTGATCAGGGACAAATGTCCTCAATTTCTGGGAGATTAATGTAGATTGTTTGAGTTGGCAAAACAACAAAAAGGAACCCCCTGCATGCTGTTTGGTTAATGTGCTCTCTGCATTGTCTTTGACATATTTAGGTGAGGATGATTTTCTCAAAGAAGAGTCTGTGATTCTGTGAAGCTTAATGTTATAGCAGGGTTATCATCAGCATCAACAGGTGTTAGTCAAAACACTGACAGATATGATGTACCAACTAGTGCAGTAAAGTTCAAGTATTGTGTTGCCTGAATGATTCTCAAACTGTGTTGCTGTACAAGAGCTCTCCTGGAAGGCCTGAAAATTGTACTCCAAATCCAAAATATTGTCATTTAATTGAATTTGTTTTGGAAAGCTTGTATTACATGTCAAATTGCAACGATGTAAAATATGAGTTGTTGGTAATTTAAATGTTTTAGAAATAGAGTTCACCTGTTCTTAGCCAGTTAGGTTAATGTGATGTCTGTCATAGCATAACGCTAAAGTTAGCTTCACAATCTGATTCTGAGTCCTCAGATTGATTATATCAATTGGAATGAATGGGACTTTGAAAATGGCTACAAGTTCACCAACTTTGTTGTGTTGTTGTTATTTAGCCTTTTTGAGGCTACAGTATTGTTAGTTTAGTGAATTTTATTTCAGAAAAAAACAAAAACATTTTGGTATCTGAAGTGTAAGGTGGTACTTTGGAAATTTGGTTTGGAACATGGTGGTACATGGTTCAGTATATCCAGGCCCATACTTCTAGATATATCAACCTCTTCAGTATTTCTGGTTTTTAAGTTGTAGGCATTACACACCTCTTAGGCCACAAGAGTGCAAGGTTTGCTAACAGTGTATACAGGTAGAGAGTTGAATTAAAGCAAAGTCACACAGAAGTGTCTTTTCTCTGACTCACTGAGGTTCGAGCTATTGCATTTTCTTTTTTGATTTTATGTGCATATAGACGAGACGTTTGAGCCAATGCCTGGTATAAAGCACAGCCTGTAAAATATTATCTTCATCGAACACAAATACAGGTCAGTAGTTTAATTCATTAAAATATATGAAATTCAAATTGAAAACACAATTAGCTATTGTCCTTGACTTTTTCCAGCTCATTTTACATATGTATGGCTGAGGCTGCAAACACAAAACTGGGCTCAAACATTCGAGTTTAACCATCATCTTGAGACAATATTAGAGCTCTTTGTATTCACGTTTCTCACACAATGAAACTGGGTCTTTGCCTCCCTCGTGTGCTCTTCCATGTATCCATTAACTCAATGACAAGACTTCTGTCACATGATAAATTCCATTTTCATGTATGAAACCCTCTGCTGTCCCCACCCTCAAACACCTTCCTGGCTACAGCCTTTGGTATCGAATGTATCACGGTATCTTATTTCTTTCCACTTTCCTGGCTAACATTTAGCCGAAGGGCTAAATGTATGTTGAGTTTGACCTGCTCTTCTTAGCCCCTGGCAGAGCTCTTTCATTTCTCTCATTCTTCCATTGTTTCTCCAGTATGAGTTGACCTTGACAGTGGAGCATGCATGGGGAGTGGGGGATCACATTTTCCCTGACCGCAGCCCTCAGACAGGCTCCTGAGATGATGAACTACACTGCTTGGTGACATTTATCTTTCCCACATACACCTCCTCTTCTCTATACATCTCTCCTCACACCTCCTTTCTCTGGGTCCTCTTTGTTCCACTTTAGATGGGCAGGAAATGAAAACCTTGAGTGGGTCTCCGATGAAATGTAACGCTTACTGTTCAAGTGCATAATCTAAATTGAAAGCTATTATTTCAAAGTTTTCCAAGGACACCAACTAGTAAGACGTGTTTGCCAATTTCTTCCAAAAATATGCAGTATTCTTGAGTAAGAGGGGCTGTAGACTTTATAGCACAGGTTGATGTGCCCCAATAAAGGTATGTTCCCAGTTAATCCAAACAGCATGTTGGGTCTAAAAGCAGCGCCCAGACATATTGCATTTCTTAGGTATTTTATTGTCTTTAAATGTCACCACAAGCGATGATACTATTGGGAGATCATTACAGGGCTCGCTGGCTTAAACGAGCTTACTTCTAACCAGGCAGTTGAATGGCAATGGTGATTGGCTGTTTGATTGGCAGAACTGATGTATTTTCTCCTGCTGGAATTTAATTTGTGTAATCATGGAGGCAACTTCTTAGAAATACGCAGTACTGTTCAACACTTTGATTGATCAGTACAAATTTGCTCTGCGCTTTGGGCTGTCAGTCATAGTTTTGTTCAGTAATAGTCAGCAAAATAGTGCACTGCTGAACTGAATGTTGTTTTCTATGGCTGTTGTCAAGAGACATCAACTTGCATGTAGGTTATATTAATAATAAGGCTGATTGGTTTATTATTATTAAATTATGGCATTAAGAACACCAAAGCATATCCGTGCTCTGGTGTGTCTTAAACTCATCTACATAAGAGTCTGCTAATTAACATGTCTAAGCCACTTGGCCATGTAAATAATGATATTATGAACTGGAAATCCTGTTGTGTGTGTGTGGTTTTAACAGCCTTGAGTTGCAGACTGCCTCCCCCTTAAACAGTACTGTGTGGAGTTCTTGAGTCAAATTTATTTCCAGCTGGCTGCTCACATGTTGAGTGCTGGCATGGAAAATGAGACTGATTTTGGAGTCACATCTAAGGATACCCTGGTCAAAGCTTTTTATTTATCAAAACCCTTGTTTTTAGCTTTTCTATCCACTGACTCCATGGATGGTTGTGTCACCTGGCCGACTCAATGGTCCACCACTTAGGTCTAGACCATAAAATCTCAAAAACATTGGATGAATTGCCAGAGGGTAAAGACCATCGACTTTGGTGATCCCCTGACTTTTGCTGTACCACCACCTACAGGTCGATGTCTGCAAAACATATTTTACTTGATGGTTTGGGGCAACATTTTGTGCACGCATGTGACTCGCAGGCAATGTATCCGAATGACTTTGGTGACCCCGGGATGTTTCATGTAGTGCCACCATCTGATCAACATTTCAGTTGCAGATTTAGGATAAAAAAAAAAAAACATTGGCAACCAACTGTGATGTCACCCATGGGTTTGTGAACTACTGTTTTTAAGTTTTGAGTTTGGTATTTCTGAGGAGACTATGCCCACCCACTAATAGTGGAAACCTGACTGTACCACAGACCTGTCAGTCAAACAGACATGCCCCCAAATATATAGCTTTTTGAGGCCTAATATCTAATTAATGATGGGATTATTTTCAGATGGATTGTCAAAAACCTGAGAAGGAGTGACTTTAGTGATTTACATCATTACATCTTGTGGACAAAAAATGTACTGACTATGTATTTCACGAGAGAAGTTGAATGGGGGTCTATGAAGCCAGAGCCAACCCCAAGCTGCCCTTGGTGGTATTGCACTTAAATGGACTTCCCCATCGCCACTGTGTCCACTTTCATATACAGTCTATATCAATTACCTGCAAAACTAATGACACTCCCAGCCTCAGATGTGTTTTATTTTGTGCTAATAGCTAATATTAGCATGCTAACATGCTAAACTAAGATGGTAAACATCATGCATGCTCAAAATCATCATGTAATTATGTGCATGTTGGATGATTTGTCTGTAAACTCTACCATATTCAAAAAGGATCCAGAAAAAGTGGGACGTAGAATTAGTTAAAATATACACTGCTCAAAAAAATAAAGGGAACACTTAAAGAACATAATGTAACTCCAAGTCAATCACACTTCTGGGAAATCAACCTGTCCAGTTAGGAAGCAACACTGATTGTGAATCAATTTCACCTGCTGTTGTGCAAATGGAACAGACAACAGGTGGAAATGAGGCAATTATCAAGACAACCCTATAAAGGAACGGTTCTGCAGGTGGTGACCACAGACCATTTCTCTGTCCTCGTCCTTTCTGGATGATTTTTGGTCACTTTTGCATTTTGCCAGTGCCCTCACCACTAGAGGTAGCATGAGGTGTCTGCAACCCACAGAAGTTGCTCAGGTAGTGCAGCTCATCCAGGATGGCACATCAATGCACGCTGTGGCAAGAAGGTTTGCTGTGTCTGTCAGCACAGTGTCAAGAGCACGGAGGAGATACCAGGAGACAGGCCGGTCCACCAGGAGACGTGGAGGGGGCCGTAGGAGGACAACAACCCAGCAGCAGGACCGCTATCTGCTCCTTTGTGCAAGGAGGAACAGGAGGAGCACTGCCAGAGCCCTACAAAATGACCTCCAACAGGCCACTGATGTGCATGTTTCTGCTCAAACTGTCAGAAACAGACTCCATGAAGGTGGTACGAGGACCCGACGTCCACAAGTGGGGTCTGTGCTTACAGCCCGACACCGTGCAGGGCGATCGGCATTTGCCAGAGAACACCAAGATTGGCAGCTTCGCCATCGGTGCCCTGTGCTCTTCACGGATGAGAGCAGGTTCACACTGAGCACATGTGACAGACGTGACAGAGTCTGGAGACGCCGTGGAGAACGTTCTGCTGCCTGCAACATCCTCCAGCGGGACCGGTTTGGCGGTGAGTCAGTGATGGTCTGGGGAGGCATTTCTTTGGAGGGCCGCACAGCCCTACATGTACTAACCAGAGGTACCCTGACTGCCATTAGGTACCGGGGTGAGATCCTTAGACCCATTGTAAGACCATATGCTGCCCAATTTCCACAGAAGTTGGATCAGCCTGTGATCAGATTTTTCCACTTTTATTTTGAGTATGATTCTGAATCCAGACCTTCATGGGATAATGATTTTGATTTCCATTGATCATTCTTATGTTATTTTGTTCTCAACACATTCCACTATGTAATGAATAAAGATTTTCAACTGGAATATTTCATTCATTGAGATCTAGGATGTGTTGTTTAAGTGTTCCCTTTATTTTTTTGAGCAGTGTACTTCTGGTTAAGAATCAAAGTTTTTAAAGGAACATTAAAGGGTTCAAAAATAAACCGTCGAAAGTGTTGTGCAGCTCATACTGTATATGTGCTTCTTTAAGCAATCCCAAAGGTGTCAGTATGTGTGAGACATAGGAAATGTGTTAGCGACAGTCCCCGAGGAAGTCTGGTCAAAGGTGAAGTCCGGCTGTCACCCCGCATCGCTGAGATCACTGGAGGAGCCATAGGTGGGGGTGAAGGTTTTGAGGGCAGACGAGGGGAACTTCCTCATCGAAGAACTCCATGAAACTTGACAGCTGAACGTTAGAGGCCTCAGGCCTATTTGCACCCCTGCTGACGCTCCTGTCGTCTTTGCTTCCTCCTCTATTAATTAGATGAGGCCTGGCTCCCATCACCGGCCAGGCAAAGGAAAGACTACTGACATATTTAAGTTGAGTACTTGTACAGTACCTCTGGTTAAGGACAACTGTGAGAATATTCAAACATTAAAAACTGTTCTCTAAATGCAGTTTTCAAATCTGAAAGCAGCGTAGAAAACTCAGTAGATTCAGAGTTCTTAGTTGAAAAGTTGAGTCAGTGGCTCAGATTCCAAAATGAAAATCATGTATTTTTTTTGAGACATTTCATTTCTTTTATTCGCTTGCTAAATGCTAAATGTGGTACAGATTCCGTACCAACCGAATGAAGTTCGCTGTCTTTGAAAAGTGTTTACAGCCCGAGACAACATAGCAGCGGTCAAACACGCCGAGAAGCTTTCTGAAGCCAAACTTTTCAACCGCGCTAAATGGCAGCACATCCTTAGCAATCCAGTATGCTTCTGTCTGGGTACTTTCCTTGTACTGTTTGGACAATTTGTCATGTGGTATTGCAGCTGTGTACATCGCCGTCATGGACTGCTAGTGGGTTATTCTCGATGTACAGCAGATGTAACAGATGTAGGTCGGGACTTCAAACATGTTGTGTACTGCGAAGGGTGGAGGTGGCGGATCTCGTATTACTGGATGTGCTTTCAAATATTTTTCAGACATTGTCAGAAAAAAAACTAAAAACTTCCATACCGGTGAGCTGACCTGAACTTTTTTTGTTCATAATTCCCTCTCCATCTGGACCCATTTCCTTATTGTTACTTCATGCTGTTTCTGTTGCTGTTACATGGTGATGGTGCAACCGAACAACACACAACACGTCACTCGTAACACACTAAATTGTTAAGAGATATAAAAAGGCTGGAAACCAGGACGTACTCATCACGTGTTTAAGTGAACGTGTCAAACATTTTATTGAACTATTTTCTTATTTTTATTGATGTCGTGTCATTGAGAGGATACATTATCATTTTACCACCCATGCCTACGCTGGCTCAAATCTAACTTTGGTCCAAGTGCCACTGTTATCAATTGTGTAGTCTCCATTAAAAACAGTAAAGCTTCAAAACGAGTTGCCTTTAATTACAGCAATGGAAGTTGCTATGGTGACACAAACACAATCCATTTCTCACAGCACCGTCTATTTGTGACAGATGGATGTTTATCAAGGCTGTGAGAGCAGAAATTATGATCTGCCCTGCTCCGAACCTTGTACAGATACAGAGGATGATAACACACTGAGAGAAGCGTCGGAACAAAGACACTTTAGATCCGCTTTAACCTTGAAGCGCTTCTTCCTTATTAAAACAGTGTCTAGGAGCCCGCGACAACAAACAGGATTCTGCACAGAACTTCAGCAGCGAAATCAAACCACCAGAATAAAAGAAGGCATTTCCATTTTCTCATCTACTTAATGACAGGTTCCTAACGCCTCAGGACAAACGAGAGCGCCGTAATGAGAAAAACAATAGGATGTCTTGCTAGACAACATAATGTGACGAGAACAGAAGATTTCCTGCCATTTGTTTTATACCGAGTTTTAACGATGCACTTGATTAATTGGCCATTTTGTTTTAATGCAGTTTTAGGAGCGCGTTGTAATACAGTGCCTCGGGGCAAACCAGCTTTAAAGTTTTAGCTAACACCTTCCAGGATAGTCCTACCGGCGTGTTTCTACAGCTGTCTCTCCGAACAATTGATTGAGCTCGAATGGACTAGAAAGTTGTCTCCGGCGTGACTTTACTCTTCACTGCAGCACCTGCTCCTTAAATTATTCAACTGCCGGGGATCATTAGGTCCGTTTCTGGTTTGCATAGCAGCAATCACAACTGTCACTGAAGCTGTCTGAGAGTTGCATGCTACTGAATCGTAAGTGAGGGGAGCATCGTTTTGAAGACGGCCTAGATCGTAGCTTTGTTGATAACGTTGCACAAGCACACAATAACTTTTCAATCTCGTTTAAGCAGTGCGAAAACCCCTCCTGCAGCGAGTACGATAAGTCACTGTCAGTCAAACTACTCTGTTTATTGCTGATTATCTTATGGCCATGAAAAAAAACACTTGTTCTGATTGGCTGAGAGGGTTTACGTTAATATGGAATAAAAGGACTCCTTCAACAAAAGTCTAACTTTTGGACAGACCTGATCACAAGCTAAACATTTTAATGGCAACCAGGGCGATGTTGTTGACTTTTTAAATTGGGAATCGGGTGGTCTCACAAACAAATTCACAAAATGGATATACTTACTCTCTTGTACCCAAAGTTTTGAATGAGTTACACAGTACGCCCCTTAGTGTGTTGGCTAACCCTTTTGTAACTCAAAGTTGGGGTGAGAAGCAGACTGCCAGACAGAAAATTGGAACCGTGAATAGACCATGTCACAGACATGCATCTTTGAGAAGAAATTACATTTCGAAGGTATGCTTTGTGTGTCTGCCACGTTTAACATGAGAGGAAGAGTGACAGCAGCTAAAGCAGAAGACATAATGATCATTGATCGATTACTGTCTGTTCGTTAATGATTAATGTTCAGTTGATGACATGAGGATTTATGATTACATGTTCTGTATAAAAGTGTTTTCAAAACACAAAACTGTTGGATTGTTGGTGGGGTGCATCATGAAAATGTTGTTTCTTTTTTCCAGCCGTTTTTTATTCCCATATTCACAAGATACATAGTTATATTTAATTTGAATTTTTTTCATATCTAAAAATAAAATCTTATTATATCTCACATTAAACCCCTTCATTTACAACAGTGCATTATTGGTGTAGAAATATTCCTCAATGCAAGCCAAATTCTAAATTGACACTGTAATGTGCAGCAAATTGATATAAATAATGTTTGTTTTTACATTGCAGTTTAATTGAATGACTTGCATCATAAATGTATTCCATGGACTATCGAAGTGAACCACAAAGCAGCTCTTGTTTATTTTCAATAGTGTTAATCAATGCTCACTGTGTGTTAGCTCAATGAGCTCACAACACACATTTGGATGCTGATTTCACTTGGTCTGGTTTTAATTTTTCACTGTGTTTCAAATAAGATTATTCATTTTTAAAAGGTTTGCTATATGCAATTATAGCAGATATAGCAGATATATGTTAAGTGCACACTTCCAGCTGTCTGCACCGAGTGGTTGAGCCGTCAGCGACCACTATGGCAGTAGTAGTTATGTGAGGAACAAATAGAAGTTGCAGAGCTCAGGCATTCTCACACCTATAAACACCTGGCATGTGGCTCTGCGTGATGGATTGTTGGTTTTGAAAACTTCCAATACCTGCTGAGCCTCCCCCTCATTGTTTACCTCTTTGTGACGTCCTCCCCTGTTCTTTGTTTAAAGCAAACTGTAGTCTTAGAAAACTTGGAAAATCAAAGCGTGTTGTCTAGTTTGCATTTCTATCTCGTTTGGCCCATCCGCAGCATTCGTGTGAAAGATCTGACTGTTCATTTGCTGAATATTAAAGCCATCTGTTGCCGTTTGCTTCTTCCTCAGCACGTGTTGTGTGTTTGCCATTCATTACCGAGCACGTAAAGCACCCCAACGCTCAAATTATGTTAACGCCACAGACTGGCAGGACAATGAGTGCAGACAAAGTTTGACAGATCAACAACAGAGGGTGGGAGGGGGGAGTTCTGCCGTGCTCACCCATGCACACAGAGAGTCGTGCACACATGCAAATTCCTGTGCACGTGCCATCTGTAAATCTTAACCCTAGTTAATAAGTACATTTTTAACCCTTTGCCTACCAGCTCTTGTCAAGTCAATTTTTCTTTCTACTTCAGAATTTGTTTGAAAATTTAATTCCATAAACACACAACTGCTTCATGTTAGCCACTCTGAAATCACACCTCAGACATTCTTTAACATAACCGTCCAACAAAAGGCAGAGTCATATTTACCAGCTATTCTTCTCAGGACTATCTGCACATGTTGCCAGATTGTGATGGATAGTT
Source organism: Brachyistius frenatus (assembly GCF_029030835.1). NCBI lineage: Eukaryota > Metazoa > Chordata > Actinopteri > Embiotocidae > Brachyistius > Brachyistius frenatus. The sequence goes on from NW_027210602.1 coordinate 7,843,857, forward strand.
TCCAGGCTGAAAGCAAACATGATGATTGGTTGCCGCCGGCCGGAAGGACGGAAAGTGAGCGAGCTGATCACGACGCTGTCAGATGCAGGAATTGATCAGAGCGACCAGCAGGCGGATCTTGCTCGCGGTTTAATGAATAATTTAAATGTGGATGATGACTCAGCACTAGTAGCTGTGTTTGCCCCTCTGGAAATACATACAGTAAAATCTCATAAGGTGTTTTTTGTTTAAGGGGAGAAGTGTCAGAAGGGAAGGGAGAGTATTGCTGATTCCTGTTCTGCAGAACGTATACTAACGTCCAGTTTGTATACGAAAGTTAAATCGCAGATATGTTTTCCAACTACCCTCCCGTTCTGATAAAAATTTTGCGACCACCAAACAATTCTACGGTTTAAAAAGACTTCATCACGTTTCACTCTGACAACCGGATGTTTTCTACAGCCGACAAAACTCGTATTTATCTTCTCGGGGCCATATGCGAGTGGGGGAATGTCCGTGTTAAGAGATTCCTGTGCGGCGTGCTGTATCCCATCCCAAAATATATCACCGCCTTCCATAATGTCTGCTTGCTGTCATCAGTCAAAGCAACTTGCCCAACACAGTCAGAAATGTCATGAGTAGAAAGGACATTCACATAGTTTAAACTTTCCTTTGCTTTTTATCCAAATAAATGGATATCTTTGATTTTTTTTTTGACTCCTGGTCAGACAAATAAACTGTTATGTAGGCTAAGCCATTATCAAATTAACCCACAATTATAATCAGATGATGAACATATAAGAGAAATAATCTGACAATTGTCACTGCTTGTAGAGGTTTTACAGACCCAAAAACCTGATCTGAGTAAACCAGAGCAGGAAGTTGAAGCATGTTTTACTGCTTCTTGTGTCAGGGCAGCCTCACTGCAGACAGTGAGAAGAGTTCGATCCCTACAGATCCTTTGTTTCTATTACAAACTATGAATTATGGAGTTCCCACAGCGTGTATCTCCTAGCATCAGAGTGTCTGCTCTGATTTAATGCCCCCACCACCTCCCCCTGCTGCAGGCCTCTAATGGATGTGGGAGGGAAACAAGCTTGTGTATCTAATGGACAGGGCTTCTAATGTAATGCTAAAATAATCAGGAACAGGGAGGCAGGGTGGAGGAGGTGGATGGGGAGGAGGAGGGGGGTGGGGGGGGGTCGGTTTCCGGTTTTGTGAGGTTGCAGAGGTTGACGTGCCGGGCCACTGGACTGGAATCTGGGAGGGAGGGACGACCCCCCCCACCCCCTCTCCTCAGAGTGACTCCCCGCTGGGAGGAAGTTGTGATGTAACTCCGGGATGAGGACAAACAGATTAGATATGAAATGTGGATGAATATGAACTTGATGGTTCATTTGGCTAAAAAAAGAATGAGGCCATTAATAGATTAATGCAGACACAAGATGATGGAAAGAGAAACAGATATTTTTAGTATTTGAATATCATAAATTAAAGTAGAATTATGATTACTGTTAAAGATTGTAAATATATGAATGATTTCCAATTACTTTATTTTAGCATAATTTCCATTAAAAGCAGCATCTCTTTGCGTTTTCTCTCAATTTCTTCTGTCGTCCGTGCAAACGATCAGTCGATAAATCCACAACTGATCAACATAAACTTATTTGGCAACTTTTTTGTTGTTAGTTTTAAGCACAAATACCAAAAATAATGCTGGTTTCTGCTCCTCCAGTTTAAAGATTCTCTGTTTTATAACTGAATAAACTGAATATTTTAGACTTTCAACAAAATTTTCAAACCAATTATTAACTCTATGAATATCCTGTTGTTCCTATGGTGATGCCTCAACCTTTACTATATCTGAAGGAAATTTTTGAGGAAAAAGTTAGTCCCGATATGCAATACTTGCCCTGCTTATTTTTTTTACTTTATATTTCACATGTTTATAGAACTTATTTAATGCAATAGGACCGAGGCCCCATGGCTTTACAGCTGTTTTATTAGAGGTGAGGACAGATTGGTCGTATTACTTGTTAACAGCAGTCCAACTCGTGTTGTTCTTTGCTCTCACATCTTACGTTCAGACATGATTGACCGAGCTAATCCCCGCCGTTATGTAAGTTTATTGGTCGTCCGTGAGTTTCAGCGCTGCAGACGGGGCCTTTGTAGCCTTTGTAATGCTCCTGCTGCACGGCTCCAGAGGAAGTCAGGACAGAGGGCTGTTTATTTATAGGGCAAGGAAGGTCTTTCCCCTCTCTGTGTAACTCACTGAGTCCACCAAACAGCCAGTGGAAGCCTCACAAATGATTTCATGTCTCGGCCCGTAACTCATTTTACAGATTCAAATGAAGCTGGTATACAAGAGCTACGCTTGTAAAAGTTTGCATTGCTTCCTTGCTCTGGGAAAACCCCTCGTGCAGCTGAGGTCATTAGCTCAGGCTGGATTCTCATTTGTGTTTTGCGGTGACAGTTACTAGCTGCTCGGGAGCTGCTCTCATGTCTTTGTGTTTTTAATGATAATGAACTTTGCTCTGCGTTTGTCGTTACATACAATCACTGCATTAAGAATTGAAAGCCTTGCGTGAAAAAAAAAAAAAAAAAGAAACAATGGAAAATCCTGAAAGAGCAAGCGAGTGGACTCCATTCTTGTTTTCTGCTGTGATGAGATCAGAGTTCGCGCTGGCAGTTGCGTGTGTTTAAATTGAAGTTACCACGTAGGCTGTCACGCCTGGTGAGGACTGCTCCAGCTTCCGCAACCATCACCGTGACAACGACACCCACTGTGTTCACAATTAGCGTTCAGTCACTCACGGATTGCGGTGCGTGGTGTCTAGTGGGGCTGCACTCTGGAAGACAGATGGACAAATGGAAATCCATGCTGAAAATGTTCTCCAGGTTTGATTTATCTCCCCCCGGGGCATTTCAGATGATCTGCGATTCACTGTATATTAACAATAATGCCGTTGTGTATCATCTGGCGCTATAAACTAAATCAGGTGGAAGCTATTTCAACCACGGTGGCCTTTATGAAACCATTTGCTCTGCTTTACTGATCTGCTTTATTGTGCAAAAAAAGACACCCACACAGGTACACACCCTCGTACACACACACATGCGCATACATAGTACAATCGCTCTGTTGGCTCTCCTGCCTATGGGCTATAACAGATGATATTTACATAGCAGTTTGGATAAGAGAGTGGTACCATTAGAAAGATGGATTGTTGCAAACTGGATGGGGATTTATCACAGAGCCAAAGCCCTGTGTGAAAAATGAGGGATGTCTATTTTCCGATCCTCTCGTTTCCATTCATTCTCTTTGATTCTCTCTTGTTTTGCATACGCCTGCTCTTCCTGGGCGTGGCCTTTGTTGCGACTCAGTCACGCCTGGGCTCTCGTCCCCTTCCTCCAGCAGATGGAAAAGCTCTTCCATTATCACACATCCCCACCACACCTCTGAGACTCCATCATCCCCATATCTCCTGCCTCATATGGGCCTCACTCGGCCCACTGTGGTGCACACGTCTTAAAGATGCAAAGAGCCCCGCAGCTGTGTGTGTGTGTGTGTGTGTGTGTGTGTGTGTGTGTGTGTGTGTGTGTGTGTGTGTGTGTGTGTGTGTGTGTGTGTGTGTGTGTGTGTGTGTGTGTGTGTGTTAGGTTATCACTCTAATTCTTATCTGGTTGTTTGCATTATCAGGGCACAGCTACTGCATTGTGTTGGATTTACTGATTGCTGGTATTGAGATGTTGCTGTTGTCGTTCCACATGGATGGGTCCAGTGTAAAGGGACAGGGGGAGGACGGGGGGACCGGGAAAGGCCAAACCATTGTCATGGATCAAAGATCAAAGATTGTCTGTGTGATGATGAAGTAGCAGTTAAAGCAAATGGGCGCATGGAAATTCTGGGAGCAGCTTTGCGTTGCCTCAGGCTTTGAAGCAATCTGTGTGTGTGTGTGTGTGTGTGAGAAAGAGATGAGTACGGCTTCTTAAAATGCTGTGGTATCTAACAAATTGTATTTGCTCGAAGCCAATGGTCGATTTCAAAGCAGGTTGGTTTAAAAAGGCAGAAATCATACCCAGTAAACTTTACTTAAATCAATTATTTGAGGTACTTTATTCAATAAAATTTTTTTACACCATTACAAAAAAAAAATACATGGGCTTTATCCTCAGCCATTTAATAATGTTGACTCCTGAGCCTGAATTGGCTGCTGATACCGATCCACCATCATGTCAATATGTGCAGTGATAACAGTGAAAGCAGCTGCAGGGTTAGGTCTATTGCGATTGATTGGTGACTTGAATAGAGACACATCTGCTTCAGCCAGCAGCATGAATCACAGGGTGGAAGAGTTGATAATCTCTGTTGTAGAACTACTCAACAGCTTTGTTTCGACCTGAAATCACTCATCCTGAAACAGCAGATGAGGTTTGGTTGAATTTGCCCGTTTGCTTCAAGATATTGTGTTATGAATGGGGTTTTAAATCATTAGTGCTCAAAGGATTAGGCCACTGATAAAATCAAGAATCATGCCAATGAACCAGAAATGTTTCATCAATTAATTGGTTAGCCATTTGACAAGAAAATTAATTGGCCACTATGTAAATGATTTATCATTTCAGGCATGGTTTTCTTCTTGTCTTTGCTGTATGTGATATGCAATGAAATAATTTTGTGTGGTTCGGACAAAACAATCAAAGATGAGTCCATTTGAGTAAATCAAAGATCAATGTCAGCTAATCTATTAACTACCAGATAAATCAGTAGGCTAATGAAGGGAATTGTTAACGATAAAGCTACATTTGTTTGTGTCACCAATTCCACAAAAAAAATCTGTTTCCTACTAAAAAATTGGAGGTTTTGTGGCTTTTTTTGTGCTTTCAGTAGTTATGACTAGCCTGGTTTTACCAGACTATGTGAATATATGTATCTGCCCATGCTCCATCAAGGATTATTTCCAGTTGTTGTCGACCTCGGGTTAAGTTTGAAATGATCAGAGCAGCCTTTAAACCAATTGGCATTGACCACCACCATGTGCGGCAAAAGTCTACCCCCGTCGCCATTGTTGCAACTACATTTAGAAAACAAACACCATCTCTCCCAGCCACCCCCACTGGTCACTGATTAGTTCACCCTTCAGAATAGCTGAGCAAACCTTCATATGATCAGGATTTCCAGTCTCTGATCACAGGAAAGGCTCAAGCTGTGAGCAATAGTCGGACAGAGCCTGGAAAAGTTTGTACTGTCTGTCACAAAGATAACTCAAGGGAGATCTTTTGAAGTTGTCAATCTCGACAGGTAAATTTTATTTATACGGCCCAAAAAAATAGATTGGCAATGGCTTTCCTTTCGCCCTTGGCCCCAGCTGTCATCTTTACTCATGTCCTCTTTTTGAGGACACAATTGGGATCGTCTAATCATATCAATTACACAAGAACCACTGAGGAGCACTTGTTGTTCCTTGTTGTCAAAACCCTCTTGCCTCGATCACTTCCTCTTGCCTTCCTCCTGGTCAACTTTCCACTGCTGCGTTCCACTCCGGCGCAGCAGAGGGAAAAGGGTTGCACTGCTGTTGCCTGAGGGGACTAAACTACCCTACATGTGATTGCCATTTTCATCCTCCCACCCCTGCCCGCGTATCTGTATCCGGACGAGAACTGGCTGCTGGCTTTGACCAGATGGGGAAACTGTTCGATTAAGTTCACTGAGAAGCCTCTGGGGAATTCATTGTAAAAACTGTCTGGGGGCAAATTTTACCTACTCACCTTGCCTCCAGAGCATCTTTGATCTCACATTGGGTTTTTTCGAGAGGGGTGATGCAGGAAAAGGAAAGACCAGCATTGCAAAGCGTAAATATATTCAATTTGCCATTCAATTTAATAAACTAAACATCTCTGCACTAAATTGGTTGCCAGTGTATTTTGTCTTTTTGTATTTTCTTTATTATATTTATCATTTATACATTATTATTATATAATGTAATCATAATATATTGAATTATTTAAGTCAAATTTCAGTCACTTAATTTGTCATATTTAGGCCAGATTTGATCTTTGGGCATCCATTAATCATGCTTTGGGCTGAAGCACAAAGACTCTTCTTGAAGTGAGATGTATCTGTGTTTAGCCAGCATGTTTCCAGCTCTGGCAGCACTTTTTTGCCTCTGACACAGGACTGAAACAGTCCAGCCAGGTGCCGAAGAGAGAGATGCGGAGACACACGGAAAAAAGGAAGTCACGGTAGTGCACACAGCAATTTAAATTTTAATTGCCTAGATTTATCTTCCCCATACAGTGTGACGGCCTGATAACTAGAGCTGATAGCACAGAGAGCCTGTTTGTTAAAGCTTGGCAACATCCAGATATCTGGGTAGGAGCCTCAAGAAAGAGCAGAATGGATTAACGGCAACATTTCCTAAACTGCGACAAACACCCACGTTCACAGTACAATGCGCAGTTCAGCCAAGGCTTAAATGGCGGGTATACCCTTAAAACCAAACAAATTGTCAGATTCCAGCCTGTCTTTGCTCAGCTCTTACAGCAAACAGGTGAGTGCCAAGGTAAGCTTCCCTGAGGTAGCCCAGTAAAATTTTAAACTAACATTTTGTTCTAATTAGCAGCAATTGAAGTCACTTAATCCCAAAAGGTTATTTTACAAAGTGCCATTGTACGGTAAAGGTAAAAGTATTTACAGTTTTACTGTGGTACATGCCACCATATATCCCGAAGTTTTTGTGATACATGGTGGTATTGCAGTTAAAGAAATGCAATGAATTTAAATACACTGTAGACCAACTTTACAGTTCTGCAGTGTGGCATTTTAACAAGTCAGCTACAAGCTGCTGTACCAGTCAGCAATGTTTTGGGCTTTTTTTCCAAATGAATGGGGGGAAAGACATAGTCTATAAACACATATTGACAACCTTATCCAATAATTTTTTTAGCATGATACATCCCTGGGTTCTGACTTACACAAACCTTTAACAATGGTCTAGCCGGAAATAGCTGGTACTGTCTTGTAAACTGCATTTGTGACTCGCAGAAATTTATAATCCTGCAGAAGGTTATAACTTTAACTATGTTTTAGTGATACAATAGTTGCCCTCTGTCTATATGGAATGATAAATTGTTTGTCCAGGGTGATGTCTAAAGCACCAACCTGTGCAGGGAGCTTAACCCATGATCCAGCAAAGCAGAGTGGAAGGGCATGGACTGTGGTTTTAAACAGATCCCCTCCAGGCAGAAAGAGATTATCAAATTTTGAAAATACACTGCTGGAAAACAGGTTAAAAATTACTTTTTTGACCTTTACCCCTAATGTTTGTCCTGCTAACCAAGCTGAAAATATTACACATTCCCACCATGGAAGGTGTTAACACACTGCAGTGTGCGTGACAAACTAACTATGAACTGATGAGCACTTGATGATCATTCGTGAAAGTTCAATGTAACTGTGAACAAAAAAACCCACTTGTGGCTATAACCTTTAGAATTTATTTTGTAACCATGATAACATTTCAGACAAATGTTTAAAATGTTAAAATGATGATGTGATTTTTATATCCAAAAAGGTCAGCTTCACCGTGACATCATAATGTTCTGCAAGAACAATTTTATGGCCAGTACTCATGACCATAACTCAGGAACATAAGGGGAGATTGTGGCCATATTTCACATTTGGTTGGATACTGAATTGGTGACACTAATCTTGGGCGTCCACCTTGGAAACTGTGGTGATTGTAGAGATCCTCTTTGCTGTTGGGTTGAAGACATGTTTGGGGCATACTTGTTTTAGAATTTGTAATTCCTTTGCATCAACAGCCATATTTGAAGTATTGCCTACTGACATGAGCACAACTTAGTTCTATCAGAATCAGCTTTATTGCTTTCACAACATCAACAGTGAGTCTGGACAGACATGAATGTGAATGAATGAATGAATGGAGGCATACAGCCGCATGGTCGTTATTGTCATTTTCTTTTCTATGGTACATTTACTTTTTTTTGTGGTGCTTTTTTAACCACAATGAGTAAGTGGAGACGGCTATTTGGTTTGTTTTTCCCATATAACTGTGTAGTTAATAAATCATTATGTTAATTATGAAACACTTGTCAGGTTGTGTTTTTCTGGTGAAATCAACCCCCAGCTAAAACTGTATCTCTCAGGTTAATGTTCAAACCAGCAGCGTTATTTTGACCTACATCCTGTATGTGTTCTCAGATGAAATCTGATTAAACATTAAAACTTAACTTAGAAAGTTTTCTAAGTGCATATGACCTCTGCTGGCCTGTTTGGAGGCATGAAGCAAAAAAAAAAAATTCAGTGAATCCCTGTAGTGCTGGTTTATTCTCATGCTTCATGCAGATGCAGTTTGCATAGAGTGTGTCTCCGTAAAGCACTGAGAACATTAGATTCATGGCTTGTCACATAGCACAAATGTCAATAATTACACCCCCCTCCCATCTTTTATTACCATGCCTCTTTTACACTGCCTCTCTTTCCTCCATTTCACCCATCCGTCTTCCCTTATCATCCTCTAGCCCCTTTTGCAAGTGCATGCATCACTTATTTTTCCACATCTTTCACTACGCTGTGAATCGGCTAGTCACATTTCGTAAGTCAGCATCAAAAACAAAAGGAGGATGGTTGACCCCCATCGCTGTGCTTTTTTCTTCTTTTTTTTTTTCCCTTCCTTCCTCTATCTTTCCTTCTGTTAATGCTCTATTCCCAACTGCCATTGATATTCATTTTCAGGCAAACTCGCATCAACAAATGCATTGAAACTGTAATTGAATAATTTTCTTATGGGACACAGCGGCATAATGTGTAATTTCCTCAGTAAACACTGTGCCACCATGCTGTTTTGTAATATGCTGTCACTCAATAAGCATTGTGCCCTGGAGTTGCATTTCAAATTATGCAATATGAAAGAACAACCCGAGTGGGCGATGGTGAGGAATGTGAACAATTGCATCTTTTATTTTTCTTCATATTTCCCCTGATTTTACCTCCCTCCTTGCCAATATTCCAAACAATTAAAACCTTACAAATGTACTTAATCAACTACAATAAAATGCATTTAACTATCTTTTACTGGTGTGTGTAATTAACCTTATGTGTGCTCCAACAAATGGAACATAATGACGTTTTTTGCCACCATTCACTCCAGGGAATCTGAGGTAAAAGTGGGCAGGAGGACAGAAGGATTGCAGAGGGAGGGATTCATTTAGATGACAGCTGCATGAGCTCATCCAGTGACTGAAGGTTCATCAGGTAGTTAATTTGCTCGTGAGTGTTGTGACTTCTGTAAGTGATGGACTTTGGATGATAGCGCAACGCTGAGCGGAATAATGACCGACTGCTGCAGAAAAACCTTGTTATCAGACTGTCACTAGACGGATAGACCTCATCTATAGTTAGCATCAGGATAGGAGTTTACAAGAACTCTATAGCTTGAAGTGCTAGTTCGTTTATGGATGCCGGTTGTTCATTGAATGGTTGGAATCTTACCTGGAAAGAGTCCTGAGTCATCCAAGGATGTTACCCTGGATGTATATTTTGTTTTATGGTGCACATCAGCAGCCGAGTCTCAAGATCGCTGTAGGGAAGTAACCGTGAAGTTAGTTGCCTTGATCCAAACATGATCCTGCTTTTTTTTTTCTCTCTCTCAGCACACACACTTCGAACCACTTCAATCACTTTGAGATTTTGTGTTTGTGTGTGTCTTAAGGAAAGAGGCCCCACTCGTACAGTAAGAGGGTTCATTGTTTGACTCCCTGCAGTGTGATAGATGGACGGACAGTAGTATATTTCTAATTATCATTACCCTCCTGGAGAGAAAAGCCTGTTGTAATGGGGATTTTTATTACTGCAACGCCTTTATCAGCAAATAGCCGTCCTCCTGCTGTTATCCTCAGCCAACACGGAGATGACCGTCTGTCTTTCATACAAGTCCAGATATGAGCGTGGCAATGTTATTATTGAATTGCTCGCTCCTTGTAATTCTGTTGATTGAGATAAAAGTCTGCTGTTGTAGTGGTCTTGGAATTAGTCACTATGGATGAGGCTGGAAGAGTGAGTATAGGCATATCAGGGTTATAGGTGGAAGTAAACAAGCTGCAATGGCACCTCACTTGTAAACCTGTATATTACACTGTGAATTATGCTAAGAATTTTACACAAGTGGTTTTTTTCCACACTCACACTCCTTCATTTGTCGAAGGATGGAAACTGTCATTAATCTAAGCAACTCTGCTTTCTCTTTCAGTTTAAATGTGTTCACTTCCACTCTGACACGATCATCATGGTGGCGATGAGGCCTAAATTAGATCTGTCACATAATAAGGTCTTTATGTAGAAAACATTGCCTACATGTTTTTTTTTTTACACAACTCACCCATTGGTTTGTAAACAGCCCTCTTCAAATGTGGCCTTTTGGCTTTTGCCATCTTTTTTTTTTGTGGAGCCAACGTAACCATATTTGGACGAGCTGGGGAGGAGCGAAGGGTGGAGCAGACTGCCCCCAAGACATGTCAGTGATACCAGCTTTAGCTCCAAAAAAAACCTAATATCTAAATAATTATGAAATTATGTTCAGAAGAATCACCAGAACACCAATCAGAATGGGTGAATTTTGCTATAGACACCATAATGGCTTGTGTCAAAAATGTATTGGCTTTATATTTCAAGAGTGAAGTTGATGGATTTTGAATGGGAGTTTTTTGCAGCCAGAGGGTTTTTGGAACCAGCCCCTAGTGGCCCTCAGTGGTATTGCACCTTAATACACTTCTACGTTGCCTTCATTTTTCAGACTCAGACATCCACTTTTATATACAGTCTGTAGTTTTAAGTGATTTACAGCTGCACTGTAGCATACCATGAGTGCTTTACCCCCTAACCTGATACATACAAATCAGTTGATGTAGGACTTAAAACTTAAAAGCAGAAATATGCATATACACATCTTGTACTAGTCGATGCCAGTGATTTATGCTTCACTACTGTTATGTTCTGCCGAAACGTTTTGTTGGATTTCAACTTGTCATTCTAATGTGAGGATGAGGTATGAAAGTCAGGGTTTCCTTCACAGCAATGACGAAACATGAAAAAAAAAATCTCATGACATGTTTGTTAGCTGAGTAATGTTAGAAGCTAACAGTTCAAAGACATAGCTACTGGTGATAGTGGTAACAGGATGAGTTGAAAGTAATTTAAAACCAGACTAAGGAGAAAAATAGCTTTTTCTTTGCTGGTATTGGATGTGTTGGAAGAACGTCGTGCAAAGCATGCTCCGAGGTATGCAGCACATTCTTTATAAATAGCTTTCTTTGTGCAATGTGGTGCATGCACTCTTTTTAAAAAAAATATTTTTCTTTTTTAATGTGGGCACATAGGCTACATCTGGCCCGTGGCTTGTCTGCGCTGCTTCACTCCAAACAGGTATCAAAGGAATACGAGACAAAAGATATTCCTCTGGATGCAGTTTTCACCTGCTGCTCTTTAGGAGACCGTTTGTGTTTTTTAACCTGCATTTTATTCTCATGCCTTTTTCCTGGCACTGGGCTGGTTTTTGGGAGAGAATCTCAGACTTCATAGTTCGGTACTCCTCAGTGTTGCCGCCTCACTTTTAATTTTGTGTTCACATTGTGTAAACCTCTTTCCCGTGTGTCTTCTAGATATGATATGCTGATTCAAATGTCAACCCTGAATTGTAACGGTGATCTTTTTTGCAGTATTCTACCTCAGGTTTCGCTCCATTAACTATGACAATAAAGAGAGCTATAAACCAAGCCCTGTGTTCAGCACGCCAGCTCAGCTCACCTGAGTATACATGTCCCTGCTATATCGACCATTCTATTGAGTCATTAAAGAGTGGAGTCGCCTTGAGGGCTGTGTGTGCACGCTGTGTGTATGGAGGGGGATACAAGTTTGTGTAAGTGGAGTGTGTAGCTATATTGAGATATAATCTGGGGTTTATTTGCCTATATATATTTTCTCTTAGTCAGCGCGATAACTTCTTCGATAAGGCTAAATGGACCGTTTGTCTCTTATGTTATCTCAGTCCCATCAGATTGGACACATATACTGTACTCGCGTGCACAGAATGCGTGTGCACGAACACATTCGCCAAACGAAAGCAGACAAAACAGACACATGTCGACAGGCATTCAAAGCAGTGATAACATAATATTTGGGCTGCCAGCCACAGAAGTAATCAGCTGCACAAACATAATTCCAGTTTGATTAGACCAAGACGCTGTAACGCATGAAGCCAACATTCACATTTGGCCATTCTCATCGACTTAATTAAGAAATAAGCTTACAATATAATTTGGCAACAACTACACTCGTGTACAGCTAATTTGCAGTAATTAATATGTTTAAAAGAAAATCAAACATGTCCTGATTACAGTTTTTTTTTTATTAATCTTTTTTTCAAAGGGGTTTTGGCCAAGACAGGCAGCAACACAGATTAACAAGTTAAACAGGTATAAACAAAACAAACTGATTTACAACATCCCAAGGAATAAAAGTGCAGTCCAAGCCATGCATCGAACAACATACTCAACGTGTCCCAACACCCAAATGACTCATCTCCTCTCAATAAAATAAAATCACAGCGTTTTAAAACTTGTAATAGATTCCAGTCTGAGGTTTCAGAGTACCTAAACGCCCTTTTTCCGATCTCTGTACAAACGTTTGGTACAGACAACATATAAAGTCAGTTGACTGCAACAGGCACAGTCCATCTCTTCTGTGTGATATAAGTGCATAGATAAGATGTAGGCAGACTAAGAATTGCCTTGTATACAAAAGTTTACCAGTGTGAGGGATGTGGGATGCCAGAGTAGACCATCCCACCCTTGAGTGAAGCTTACAGTGGTGTGTCGAGGCTTTACGGTTTGTGATGAATCAAAGGGAAGCATGGTAAGCTGAGTGTGTTATGAATGTATCAGCAAAGTACTGACTCCACAGGTTCACACTGAACATGCAGGACTGTGCAAAGGTCTTAGGCACTTCAAATGTTTAGATACTTTTTTTTTTAACTTCAACTCTTAATATCAATCCACCATATGACATACAGACTGGAAATATTGTTTCTCACAGTCGCACGGTGTGCAAAATGAAAAGTTAAAACAAGAAAAGTATAAATATGTAACACCAAAAAAACACTAAAACGGACAACAACCACAGTGACGCTTAACTGCAGTTTATACAAGTAAAATGTAGTGCAACGGGTCCGTTGTGCAAAAGTTCTGACTTTATGGGGCGAGGGGGAGACAGGGGGAGAGAGTTCAGCATCCTGACAGCCTCATAGCCGAAGCTGTTCCTCAGTCTGGAGGAGCTGCACGGAGGCTGTGGTACCTCCTCCCAGAAGCCATGAGGCTGAAGAGACTCTGTGAGGGATGGGTTGAGTCTCCCAAGATGCTGACTGCTCTGCGGGTAAAGCGGGAGTTGTAGATGTCCAGGGGGGAGGGAGTGCAGAACCAACGATCCTTCCAGCTGCCTTCACTATGCTCTGGAGGGTCTTTTGGGTTGGAGGCGGTGGAGCTCCCGTACCACACAGTGATGCAGCTGGTCAGCATGCTCTCCATAGAGCCTCGGTAGAAGGAGCACGTGATGCGTGCTGAGGCTCCTGCTCTCTTTAATTTGTGGAGGAAGTAGAGGCGCTGCTGGGATTTCTGGGCTTGTTCATCACATAATGTTCTCAAGCTGTGATCTGGACAAAATCAAATATCACACTATTTTTGACCACTTAGCTCAATATGGCAGCAGTATTACAGTAATGATAATTGATGCACTGCCAAAATATTTCCACAATTAAATGTTTTATGAATAATCATCAGAACCATAACTAAGTGGCTAAAGGCTTATAATAGAAAAGCTAGAACAGCTTGAGTAGTTCAGAAAATAAAGAGCTCAAACATACAGTCAGAGTCATACAGAATGATGTTGTCCTGCGACAGATGGTTTGAGTCCTGATCAACATCATGGAGTCAGAAGAGACAATAAGCAGTGAAATAGCCTAAAACCACAGAAGAGAAGGAGATTTGTCCAAGATGCTTGGAACAACCAAGCTGCCAAAAATCATGTAATCATGCAAGTGTATCTAGGAGATGTAGTCCTGTTTTAAATCCAACAGGTGCTCACACCAAGTATCAATGTGTATAAAGGTAATTATTTTGATCCCCACTTAACTTTTTCGCCTAAAACATTGGCACAGTACCTGAAATATATGCATATTTCATGTCGTTTCTTTTAAATGCTTACTTCTGGCAACATTGCGAATGTCGTTATGTTAATGTTTTGACAAATCAAATGAATTTGGGAGATCAGTGCTGAATGCTGAGTCATCCAAAACCATAAAAAAAAAAAAAAAAATCTGTTTTTGTAGCCTCAGCCTAAGAACCTGTTGGATGTAAGATGTACATTCCTGCTGTTCAATGCCAGAGTCCTATGCATCATGTCTTCGTCTAGCCCCCTCTCCAGCACAATACCCTAATAAATAACTGTGAAGTCTTACTGTACATGACTGAGTGATGCAACTTCTTACCGAAATTCCACTGATTTTTGTCAGGCAGGGCTGCTTTGTTTCCCCACGAGGGTTGAGCAGATAAAATAAATGAGATATTTGTGTTTAGATGTAACCCTTTTTGTTCTGAAGAGCCTCAATTGAAAGGGAGATTGTACTTGTGATTAGCCAAGAGACCTCATCATTATCACCAATGCATAGCTCATAGCCTTCATAAAACCTGTGTCAGTGAAACTGCATGTGATTGGCGCATTTCTGTGTTGGCATTAGAAATAGATTAAAAATTCCAACAAAACTAATTGTAAAAATTCAAAACTGTATTTGCATTGAGAGTTTCTAAAAGGAGCTCAGGTCACTGTTGTTCACATAATGTCATTGTTTTACATATGTTTTTGTAAGTATTAACTGTCTTAGATATGAATTGGTATCAGGATTTTTGTATTTTTTTTGTATTTGCACTTGGATACAGGTGCAAGGCAAACACAGTGTCAACAGCTCAAGAGTAAAGTGCACAGTTCAGATGTTTTTGGACAGCTGTCAGCATGTCACATATCTGCAGGAAAGAAGCAGAGATATCTTAAGTAGCACTTTCCAGTTCACTGTTTCTTAAGTACCCCCTTGAGTTTTAAAGATGGTTCCAATACTCACAGATTTTTGCCTGCTTCTGATCTGACCTGGGGAAACATTATGACTAATTTATTTATGTTTATTTTCATGCGAGCTGTATGCTCTGTCAGATTTGTTTTCCTCCTCTGCGCCCCACGTCGGGATGATAAAAAAAAAAAAAAAAAAAAAAAAAATGACAGTTGACTTGTCCAACATATATATATTAGCCCTACATTGTGTGAGCTCTTGTGCTGCGTCCACGCTGATCAAATATTCCATTACTCTGCTAGCTCCCCTGCTTGTAATAGAGTGGACCAGATCCATGTCCAAATAGTATTAGACTCTCAACACTCCCATTCTCTCGCAACAGTATCCAAATAATTATCTCTCCCCTCATCTGATCGCTGCAGCTCCGGCCTTGGCCAGGAGTGTGACACCTCGTGTGTACACTGGGCTGATAGAAATTATTGTTCCATCGTGGTTTATTTACCCAATGCAAGCATCCATCTGTTAGAGCTGGAATAACAGTGTTGCTTTGCATCACTTTAATAAAACATTTTTTTTAAACATAATCATGTGTTGTTGATGTGCTTTTTGTAGAAGCTCGAAGATGCTGTTTCTTGCAGAATGTATTCTGTACTTGTGTGTGTGTGTCAGTGTGTGTGGAGAAGGTGATGTACATAGTGATGTTTTATTGATCGCCATACAGAAACCCTTGGGAAGCCCTTTTTTAAGGGATTAGAGGCCAGGGTCATCTCCAGCTAAACCCATTATTTTCCACAGGATGAGCATACAAAACACACAGTTCAGTTTAACTGTTGTTGTGTTGATCGTTAGGGTTAAATCGTAAACATTGATGATTTGAATAAATCCTCAGAGTTTAGCCTAATCATTTCATACTTCTTTCAAGACGGTCCTTCTCCAAAAAAATTACCCACATTTACTTTTTAAAGTTAAGCGACCTCTAGTGGCGGTAATAATAATGACAACATGTTGCCTTGAAGAAGTGATGCAGTTCAGATTAGGTCTATACAATGTGAGTGATTCCTTGTTCAGAAGAGGCGTGTTGAGTGGAAAGCTTGATAGCGAACTTGGGTGCAAGAGACTGGTGTTAGTTTCTTGTTTCCTACCATAAGTTGGAATTGTTTTAACACATTTACTATTGCCATGACGACAAAGGTAGCATAACTTCAAAGAAATAGTAACTTAAATGCACACCAAAGTTTAAGTTTTTTTTTGTGTCTACTTATGAGCAGGGGTGCTAATTAAAAAAAAAAAAAAAACAAACAAACAAAACACTCCTGTGGGACGTAATGGGGGGTAGCGATGAACAACACGCATGTCCGGTGGGTTAGAGGACTTGCTTCTTTCAGCTTCCTCTTGGTACACAGATACCCACTGTAGAACGAGGCTTTTACAGACATAAAGCAAACAACTAATAAAACATACCAAAAACACACGGCTGTTCAGTAAAATAATTTAACATGACTCAACTTTTACAACAGCTTAATACAATGTCACCCGCTACAACTCTGCAGTACCCAATGTAACAATGTAAAAGCATTATTTCCTTTAAAATCAGGGTTCTGTAACTCATCCTCCTCCTAAATTCTGATCCTGATCCCAATTACCCCTGTCATTTTCTTTCTTTTTAATTTGTACTGAACGCTGACATTGTTCGGCCAAATTTTAATCTCAAACTCTTGTGTGTCCATTGTGCATACACTAATCTGTCACTGGTATTCATCCAACACAGAAGTAACAAGCAAATCCACAAAATTACCCTGATACCCCTTAATGACCCACAAGTTGCTCTCCATGAAGATGATGTGTCTTTGTTTAAGTCAGGATGATCTTTGAGATGAAATGATTTTGGTGGCCAGCAACTGCTTAACTAAAAACTGTTGGGTGGGCTGGTGCATAAAGTATGGCCACAAATCTGTGTCATCTACTCTTTTTAGGTATTTTATTGGCAAACAGGGGAACAGGAATGCAGCTCTTATCTAATCTTTCCAACACCTTGCTGACCATAGCTGTAGCTTTATGTCAATATCTTTTGGCGCTGCAGTTTACACATGGCTTCATTTACTGCCTGTTGGCCTCCTGCCACACTCCGCTGGTTTCCTCCTCTTTAATGAGGACGGCTGGTGTCCTGTGACGTCAGGTCCCAGGCTCGTTTCGAGAAGGGAATTCACTCGGCTCTGTTGGTCCTCCCGGAGACAAACGGACTGATTTCTCTCCTCCACCTCCGCCCTTGGTCGCTCTATTTCCCTGACTCAGACACATCATCTCTTAGCGCCGGCAAGAGCCGACATGCTTTAGTGGTTTCTCAAAAAATGAATACATGTGGAAAGGGCCATATGTGTGTTAATGTTGATACCGCATTATGGAAAAGCCGGTAAGTCTGTAAATCAAGCCGGCAAACACATGTTGGTGTAATACCTCAAGGACGCTCGTCATGATGGCTGATCTCGTGATTAATGATCGTCCTTGAGGACAGCTTGTTTGTGATATGATTTACCAAACTCATCGTGCATTAGTTTAACTCGCTGTGGGCTTGCATGTTAATTAATTACAGATAGGGCAGATTGCAGTCAGGTTGATTGCTTCACCTTGCTCCCAGCTTATAGGAACGGCTTTATCAGCGCTGTGTGGCGTTGTGAGGTCTTTATGGCCACACTGTAAACTGCCGGCAATTTCTCTTGTTCTGCGGGGAATGTTTACATCACAGTACAGAGATGTATCAATCCTTGAGTCTATTCCTCCATCTGTGCCTCCTTTTATTTCATTTCTTTAAGTATTTTACACCTGGACCTCTCACCTCGTCAATCCCCCGCCGGCAGGCTTGGATGATAAGTGCCTACAAGAGAAGTGTGGATACACAGATCGATAAAAGTTTGGGCGAAGTAATACTTCCTGGAGAGCTTCTTGCTTCACACAGTGAACTCTTTTGATGTTGCTAACCTGAGCTGCATATACTCACATCTAATAGCAGGAGAAGCGTGGATACACAAATCAATAAAAGTTTGGGGCGGAGTGATACTTCCCAGTGAGCTCTTCGCTTCATTGCTTTGATGTTTTCTAACCGGAGCTGCATATAACATCCACAGAATAGTCATCTTTATACATGATAAGGCTCTAATGTGCTTTAAAATAAATGCTATCCCTGTTTTCTTAGGTCACCACACTCTCCACTCTCATATGAAGCTCTCCACTCTGTTATTCAGCAGCTTATGAAATGACCCTCCCTTCAACCCACACTCCTTTTTTTTTTGCCATCTGCTTTGAAATTAATGCACATGTTGGAAACTAGGCTAAATCCAGAGTGACAGTTTTTTCTCCCTCCTATTTTTAAAGAGGTGCCGCAGGCGGTGTCCAACTGCGTGGGAGATGGAGAGGAGAGAGCTGGTTTATCAAGCTGCTTCTGCCTCTTAGATTCTCTCACCTTTGCCTTCTGGGATGCTCCCGAAAACCATAGCTGATAGCAGTCCATGATTGGCTGTGTTGCTCTTTCACTCGTCTCGCACACCCAGACCTATCTCCACAGCACCGTGCCAACTGCAGGAGAATGGTCTCGCTGCACTCATATATCATTCTGGGAAAAAAACAAAACAAACTCTGGCTTGGTTGTATTTCTTCAAATCACAATCATTTTGGGCGACAAGAAGCCCAGCATGTCGTGACTATGCCCCTGTAAAATAGAGTTGGGGGGGACTTGAGGGTCGTAGCATTAAAACAGCTAAAGGACTTAGCAGCCCTGCCTTATTGCATCACCCAAATCTTCATCAAAACATGCCATTCTATATGTAGGACGCTGCTCTGAGGTTGTTGTTGTTGTTCTCGTTGCGACACATTTGAACATTTGAACATTAACACACAGACAGTGGAAGGAGAGGAGAATGTCGAGTGAAGTAGTAGTCAGCAGGTGATACCAATATTCTGCATCCAGTGAGCCACTTGTCAGCAATGTTTCTCTCATGCCTCAGTCTGCCCGATTGTATGTTAAAATGGTAAATCAACACTTTATCTTAATATTCAATCATAAGAACTGGAGTTTCTTACTGTCTGTGTAGTTAGCTGGTCAGGAGGTTGAATATACTTCTGTAGGCTTTTTTTTTATTCCCTGAATTCAGTCTGTAAGGGAACCAGATTGCTCCTGATCATGATTTAAAAAGATGCCAGTTATTATTCCAAAACTGCTAAGTTTAAGGTATTTTATAAAAGGTTGGGCATTCGAAGGAGAAGAGCTCAGCCAGGTCAATATTGAAGAACCTGAGGAAGTTCAAAGGAAGGAAAAAAAATATTTTATTTAACTTTGGCTCTTAGATATGACTTGAACCTGTGAATTGTGATGATTTGTAAAACAGATAGTCATTTCTGTTGTGAGGGAACAAAAATATTTTACACTGTATTATTGCATGTAGTTTCCACATACCTGCACATACATTGGCCACATTACACAGTTGTTCCTGAAGCTGGGTGACCATGCATATTCCCTCGTAGCCTCTTAATGTGTAGTGAATACAATGACTTGGCTCAAAATAAGGATTCTCGATCTACTTTTTGAGCTAATGTGAAATGTTTTATAGCGTCTCATGTGAAGTGCTCTATGAAGTGACAACAGTGCTTGACATAGAGAATATGCTGAATATCTTAATGGACTGTTCTTAGTCGTATCTTCGAGGTATAGAAAGAAGAATAACCTTGTAGCCTCCTAGGTTTGTTTACATTGCTGCCATGTTGTGGATCTCCGACGTTGTACGAAGGCTAAAACATCCAATTATGGAACCGCCACAGTGTTACATCTGAAAGGCATAAGCAGCTACATATGGGTATGCACACATCCACACTCATTCTCTCTCAACCGTACACAGACACACAGACGCACACAGACACACACACAATATACACACTTTCCATGCTCGAGGCTTGGGGCTGTGATCTTTCCAAAGGTTTCCTCCTGTGGCCCCTGTGCCAGACTGTCTGGAGAGCTGTGGAAGGGCTGGCGTCGCTGGATGAAAAAAGCCAGTTAACATTTGCTTTCTGTGGCACAGCAACCGGCCTCCCCATCTCCTCCGTTCCTCACCCTCCTGCCTCCATCTCCCATCTCCCACCGCCCAACCCCCACCCCTCACATTCTGCCCCCTTCTTACTCCTCTTGAGGAGGATTATCAGCAGCAACTGGACGTTTGATCCTGCCTTGCTCTCCACCACTGCTATATCCGTCTGACAAGGCTCTTTGTATCTCAGACTTCCCTATGTGTGTCACTCTAACTGTCTTTTTTTTTTTTTTTTTTTTTGTAAAAAGATAAGAGTTAAGCCTTTTTTGCTGCTCTTTGATGTCTGAGATTTGGCTGTACCTGGAAGCAGGCAGGACAGCTGGGTCACAGACACGCAAGAAGTTAATTAAATTCTAGGTGAACTGGTGCCGAGAAGATCATAGAGACAGGTGTGGGGAATTCATGACCGTTTCCTCCGATAATGTAGGAGAAGCCATGTAAATGGATAATTAACTGTCATGAAGATGAGGTTTTCACAACCACTACTCCCCCTATGTCTTTGTATAAAGCTCAGAAATACACAAAAAAAACATCCACACTGCCCTCCCACGCCTCCCCCACTGCAGCTTTTTCTTCTCCTCTTTCCGCTGTGACAATGTTTTTTGTCTCAACGGTGATTAATTGCGAGGGACAGTGCCAACAGGCTTTCCAATGTAATTTGCAGTGGAAGTATAAACAGGAAGTGTGCTCCCAATACATGATTTTGTTTATTGTGGGCACAAGGGCCAAAGAAGTGTTGCATCAATGTGACCCAATGTGACAGAGGACAGCATTCACTGACCTTAAGCTGTCAAGCTGAAGTGTAAACATAGCTGCTTCATTTATACCGGACCGTTGACGTGTTTAAGTCGAAGGAAGTTGCCCAAAAAGAGAACAAACGCCCCCTCCTCAATGTAGGCAGTAATTACTGTGTTGCAAACAGCTCTGGAAAGACCAGCTAGGCTGTGACTTATTTTCACTGACACAGATCACAACACTTCTTTAACGCGCTGAGCAGTTGTTTTGTCAAAATAACCAGCTCAAAGTCTCTTGGATTGCAAAATACCATTCTATCCATCTATTATTTCCTTATACTTGATATTGGGTAAGGTTGGCTTTATAATATGTACATGTATATATAAATATACAGGTTCAATTTACAGAGCAGCACTTTTTAATCAGAAATACCATGTTTTTTTTTCTATTGATCATAACAGAACTGCTCAAATAAGTAACTTTAATTGAAATCAGGAACTAACTCATGAAAGAATTAGGAACCATGATCACGAACCTGCAGCAAACATGATACTAGCTTCACATCACTTCCCACTTCTTAATACTCAGTGCAACTCAGTGGACACATTTCAGGCTGACACATTTCAGCCTGCATCAAAAAGGCAAACGGGGTCAATACCCAGCCGCAATTCACACATAGGACACTGATGGGTAAATCAGAGAACAAGAATCATATAATACAAAGTGATTGATCATTTCCACCTCAGAGTCAAAATCATAATCTGTTTATGGTAAATGGTCTGCATTTATATAGAATTTTATCATAACTTTAGCGGTCTGAAAGTGCTTTACAGTTTGTCTCCCATTCACCTGCTCACACACATTCACACACCAGCAACGTTTAATTCTTGCACATGGGAACTTTGGCATGTGGACAGGAGGACCTGGGCATCGCACCGCCAACCTTATAATTAGTTGGCAACATACTCTGCTATCTGAGCCAGAGCTGCCCCTAAAACGTGTCAACGCTTTGTATTAATTTTCAGTCATGGTTAGGTGTCACATCCTCTGTTGTAATTTTTACAAATCTGCAGCTGTAACCACTATTTAAGTGCTCTGAACAAATATATTATCAGAGTATGCAAACCTGGGTTGTTGACTCTTCTCAGCGTGTTTGTCGTTCAGGCACACTCACTTGAAATCAAACTGCACAAGTGTACTGCTGTGGTTTCATATTGCGTTCATTCTGGTTGAGTGCTCGGAGGAAGGCGCACCACAGCTCAGTGCACCGCTGAGTGGACGTAAACAGTATCTCACAGTATCCACCCGTCCAATCACTTAATCTGTAAATTGGCAGATTGGTGTATTGTGTGTCGGGGCAGAGCTGTGTGATAATTGAACGATTGTTTATCCAGACTGTGTGATGATTAAAGCGGGCCAAGCTTGGCCTCAGAGCCAGTTGGGTAATTAACAGGCTGTACTCCATGTTAATAGCATTAGTCACCTTGGAGATAATCACAGCCATCGAGAGTGCAGAGCTGCTTCCCCCTGTGTACCTGATAGCTTCCTTAAACAAAGGACTGACAAACATCTGGCTCTAACAGGGCTTTCAGCTTTTGACTTTTTGGACTAATCCCTTCCTACTAGTAGCATTTATGAAGACTGTTCAAAAATCAACCTGTTGATGTTTTAATTCTTTACCTGCTACGCTTTTTCCGGCATCGTCAGATAAGTAAATACAGACTAAAGAATATGGAAGCTTTCACACCTACCTTGTTTGAACCCAACCTTTGGACCTTTTAGTTTGGTCTGAACTGAAGTAGCAGGTGTGAAAGGTGCCTCGGACCAAATAATTCAAATTTAGTTTGACCAAAAGAGGAGGTCTCAGTCCAGATCAGGGATGAGCCATGGTTTAGTTTGTTTTCAGTGTAAATTCACTGTTTGGGTAGCTCAGACTTTCTGACCAATTACAGAAAATGAGGAAGGTTATCATCACCTGTTGTACATATAGAGAAGAAAAAGAACCAGAAGGAGTAGTACAAATTAGCCTGCTAACACATTGGGAGAGAAGGAGTGTTTAATAACAATATGATAATAACAATGGAGAAACATAATTTATTTTCTGAAAGAGAAATAAGTCCTGGTAGTGATGTCTTAAGGCAAAAGAATGAATCTATTTATTATTTTTTTCTTCATTCAAACTAAAGGCTACCGACCGAATTGACAACTCACTGAAGTCAGATGCATGCTGTCTGCAAACCAATCAATGTCGAGTAAAGGGTGATGACGAGAGGAGAGATGTCAGGTAAAGTTCTTTAGTGCGCTCACAACATTTCAATGTGATACCAAAAGTAAGTGGATCAAATATATAAAATGTAACAAAAACATGAGCCTTTGTTCAGACTTTCAAATATGAAAACGCACTAATAACCGAAAACAGAAAGACTGAAGACTAAGGAAAGCAACCAATAATTCAGAGCATTAAAATGACTAAAATACACTTGTTAATCAAATAGTAATTTCAGCTGTAGCAGGAATACAACAGTTTGAATTTTTGAAATATAAAGTTAATACAAAAATACTCCAGTAAATTAAGTATTATTAAGCACTTTGTTACCTTCCAACCCTGTGAGTATACATAAGGTATTAGTGAAGTAACATAGAATAGATGCAAGTGGAAGAATCATCTTGGCTTACGTTGGCACACGTCAGTTTGCATGTGTATCCAGGAACTCGTTACACAATTATGACTTGTAGTAAAATCACAGGACTGATGTGTCTGATTTTTGTTTTCAGTGAAAGTGTGATTTGGTTTGTAGCTGCAGAACTATCCGCCTTTTTGATTGAGCCATGTAAGATGAATTTTAAATGTTAAGTGAGTGCTAACGTAAATCGATACAGATTTAAATTCCTCGTTAGTTTTTCCACCGCATGTGTATGAGCCTCGTGTGAACGCAGGTCGGCCAAAGATTATTTAAAACTCTGACACTTAATGAGGTGCGAATGTGGCCACACTCAGTCAAGTTATGATCGTTTTATCTTTAACTTGTGTGTATGGTCTGAGAATTTGTTTTGTATGGAGGGAAGTAACAGGTAATGGATCTTGTGGGGGATCTAAATCACCACAATGAGTCTTTACGTTTGTGAGGGAAACTCACCAGGGAAAAAGATAGCTGCAGTCTTCCTCTCCCTGGTCTCGTGTCATAAATTACCTGGCCATTGATCCATGGGTGTCTGGGATTCTCGGCGGGCCTCCTTCTCACATTCATCAAGACTTAAAGTCTGCTGCCAAGCCTGAGTGGAAATGCCTCAAACACACACACATTCCTCTCCTGAGTCACCGTAGCATGGCCTGTTGCTTAGATACAGCACAGATTTGTATTTATATGATGAGTGGGTAGAACCTGGAGGACTGCAGTATGCACCAAGATGTTTCAGCAACTTGACCTGTGTTAGGTTTCTGGTTTTATTTTGTGAGGACGCTTTTCATGCATTTAAAACGGTTCGAACAACAGCTGCTGAAAGAAAAACAAAACACGCTGAGCTCACCTCTCTGTCTCCTGCCTGCTTCTTTGAGACCATGGAGGCAATAACAGACAGGACAGGTACCAGGACATCCAGGCATATGGTGATATTTATTATAGACTGTTGTGAAAACCAGCTGCCTCTATTTGACAGTGCAAATGGAGATGGGGGCGGTCATGCAAAGGCTGAATCCTCTCTTGCACAAAATACAAAAATAGAAGCAGAAATCATGCATGTCGTTTTTATCACTTGTGTGTGTGTGGGGGGGGGGAGGGGGGAGAGGAAGATTTATGAATTATTTCTGGTCCACAAGGACGGGAAAGAAAGAAGAAAAGGTCGACAGAAATTGAAAAATCAGGTCGGGTAGAATTAAGATGATAGTAGCGAATGCTTTTTTGTTGCCTTTGTCTTTTACTCATCCCCGTCAATCTAATATTCACATTCACTCTTCATTTCCTCCACAGTAGAGCAGGTTTACAGGACAGATGTGTTCAGCTTTGAAGTTGACATCATAATCAAGATGGGTCATGTCAAGGGGGCAGTAGCTTTAGTTTATTTCGGTGTAGTTATTTAACCCTAATGCACTGAGAAGTTGAGCAGACCAATTGTATTCAATAAACAAACAGTCAAGACATGTTTAACTCTGTGACTGAACGGTCTTGTTTGAGATGATCAGAGCCAAAATCGCAATAGAATAATATTACAGATCCAACATTGAGCTCTGTAGATCTTATTTCTAAGAGTCTTGAATGAATAAATTAACAAAGGAACCATGACCGTACTTTTGTCTCTTATTATTATTAACCAAATTATCTCTAAAAGTCCACATTTGATGTCATTATGAAATATTCACAACCCTGGAGAAATTGGACTTGCCAATTACTTTATAAAAAAGCCTAAAGCTGGCCATGCTACCGACTCTGTCAGACTCACAATGCTAATGCTAACATGTCAGCGGCGGCACAGGACATGAATGTGTATATATGATTTGTCCTGAGGGTGATATGAATGTATGTTTGAGGTCATCCCAAATCCACCCAACTGTTGTTAAGACAAATCAGTAACTGAGGTGTTTAGGGTTCATCCTCTGGGAGCCACAAACGTCTGCACAATGTTTTGCACCAATCCACTCAATAGATGTTTCGATATTTTGAAGAATAAGTGAAAACTTTGACCAACCAGTGGCACAGGGGGAAAAAGGTCAGGGAATCACCAAAGTTATTAAGATTCATCCTCAGGAGGACATGAATATGTGTACAAAATGTAATGGCAATACAAAATAAGTAAATACGTGATTGGGGTTCATCCTCTGAGAACCATTAATGTCGGTACAAAATTTGGTGCCAATCCACCCTGGTGATGTCAAGATATTTAAAAATAATAAATGAACACTTTGACCAACCAGTGGCACTGGGGAAAAGTCAGAGAAGTCCTTCATCCTCTGGACACCATGGATGTCTACAACATTTCACGCCAATTCATCGTGTAGTTGTCAACACACTGTATATCAGTCTGGGCCAAAGGTGTTGACCGTCCAACTGCCTGTCAGCGTGTCACTGTTTCTTTATGTTACTACAAGTCGTCATCTATAGAATTAGTTTTGAAACAAAATCTAAAACGATTAAAATGATACATGATAAACTGTAAATACGACGTCCTAGCATGTTCAAACATCCCCACAAGTCCTAAAAGCAGCCTCCTTTCCTCCTTCTGACCATTATCCGTGAGAGCAGAGTCTTTGTTCCTGACTGTGATCATTTCCGCGTCAGTAGAGAGAGGAAAGCGCAGTACCTTGAAGACATGCAGCTTCTCTTTCTCTCCTATACAAAACCTTTTCTCTCCCAGGAAGGGCTTTCCTTTTTTAGTCAACTTCAGGTTCACTGCCTCTTTATTCTCACGAATGACCTAATGCGTTCATGTGGCGAGAATGTTACTGATGGCATGTTACACCAGTGCGACTAATGCGCTGCTCCTCATGCTGTGTGCTTCTGATCTCAGGCCTGCCCTACACGGCTGCTTGTGTTTTTATGAGCAGCCAGTGTTAAGGTGAAGGTGGAATAGATTTAATTATGGAGACGTGCTCTACAGTCTTGGTGACTTTTTCCCCACCAGAGTCTATACTCTGAGCTGAATTATCTCCTTTTGTAATGGAGATTAACCTCGCTGAAAAAAACCCAAAACGTACTTAGCCTATTTAACTTCCATATTTTAACATGAGCCACGTGGGCCTCACTAACGAAGCAGTTCTGCCTCGACTGCTAAGGGATGTTCGAGATTTAAAACTGTGGTCAATCCTTGCCCGCTTACAGGCTTTTAGGGGTAATGGGATAAGATTAACACATTTGCATACTATTGCAATGCATTATTCATGCCGTGTCCTCCACTAATTTGCAGGAGCACGGCCTTTCTCCTTTACTGACTTTAACATCTGGGTGACCTGGAAGCAGGGCAAAGGAGCCCCAGTGCTCATCGATTCCCTCTGAATGTCACCTGGCAGAAAGCTATTATTTATTAAAACATAAAGTTATACGCGTTCTTTTACATTATTTACCTGCTTTTGCCAAACATCACATGTTTGACACTCTGGCAACTCTCAGGAACAATTGTCTGGTGTAAAATATTCATCAAAGCCGATATTGATTCCAAATGAGCGAAATCAAAGATCACAGACGAAGAAGTCTTCGCTCTTGAAGAACATCCGGATTGATTTGTTTTGCGTGTTTCAAACAGAATAGATACAATGTGGCAGATTGACAGAAATGAGGGCTTAATCTGACTTTGTTCCTGGTTACACCTGTTGACATGTGGAACATAAAAATTAAAGCTCAAAGACTACAAGTTGATCCAATTTCACGTTCCACATTATGTCTGACTAATACTCTAATAAAGGTAACCAGCAATGTATTATCTTTGTAATTATTTTAGCTATTAATTAAAAATGTCTGGGGAAAAAAATATAACGTGCAAGATTCACATTAAAATTGCCACAAATATTGAAAAGAGCTGCAAAATTTTCATAAATTATTAACAATCAGCTAAAAATAGCAACATGCATGTTTGAAAAAAAGCAGTAGAATTTTCAGTTTGCTACCCAACCATATTTTTGTTTTGGTAAATATCTCAACAGTAATAGAAAAAAAAAGAACATTACTCTGGGTGTTTTCTACAATGTGAACCGGGCAATGTTATTCCACTGCTGTTTTGGTGTTCTATTTATTAAAATGAAATTAATTAAAGCCTCATTTAGACTCTTAAGATGACTTGAGTTACATTTTCAATGATTTAGGCTGTGATGGTGGTGAGACAGGTTGTTTTTACGGTTTTGGTTGTAGACACTGCCATGCATTGCCTGTGGGTTATCTTCATGTCAAAGCTGTTTTGTTTTTTTTAATTATAAAGACAGAAAAGAGCCGTGGATGTGTTGTGTTTTCCAGTTGTCTGTGTGTCTGTACATACTTATGTCTGTCCCCATCACGGTCGAGAATATAACATGGTCGTGATATCTTTGGACCATTTTGAGGGGATTTCTTAAAATTTGGCACAGAAGTTCACTTGGAGTCAAGGAGGAACTGATTAGAATTTTTGTGTTCAAAGGTCACGCTGATCTCACAAAACCTGTTCCTGGCTATAACTCAGGAATTCATACACTACTTATGACAACATTTTACACAAATGTCTAATAGGATAAAATGATGGAGTGATGATATTGCATATCATAATGTTCTGCAAAAAGAATCAGCGTTTTAAATGTGTAGCTTATTTGCAGCAAAATCTATATTTGGAGCATTGTTTACTGTTATAAATGTAACTTTGTGTTCAATTAGAATCAGCTGTAATGGCTAAATTCCTGAAAAGATTTCACTACATACAGTATATTATGAGTCTGGACAGACGCAGATGTAAATTATAGTGTGGCAGTTTAGTAAAGGCATACAACCACAAAGGTTTTGTGGCTGTTGAAGAGGTGTGGAGACTGAATGAGGTATTACTATTATAATGGACATCTTCTGCAGAGTGAGGTATATTTGAAAAGGGTGCTGATCACTACCAGGCGTACGTCTCTCCTTAGCTGGCAGCACTCATCTCTCTGGCTGTGGCATCATTAACTGAGTTTACGAGAGCCATCATCACCTTTACCTGCCCGTGTGGTGTGTACTTCTTTATATGTGTGTGTGTGTGTCTCGTGAGACTGTTGGAAACGGCTCAGCCAGCCTCTCTTGTGGTCGTGTGAGCTGCTTCTTTCGGTTCTCTCACCTGCTGAGGGCTCTCTTCCTGTTGTTGTGAAGGTGTGGAATGCCCTTAGACACAACATGAGGGTGTGTGTGTGTGTGTGTGTGTGTGTGTGTGTGTGTGTGTGTGTGTGTGTGTGTGTGTGTGTGTGTGTGTGTGTGTGTGTGTGTGTGTGTGTGAAATAATATTTGTCTGCCTCACAGTTCCCAGACAGGCATCTGTCTCTTTCATTGACTCCAATTCTCTGACTGGATGTCTGAGTATCTGATCATCTCTCTGACTCACCTCAGTGTGCCAGTTATAAAAAACCCTCTCCTCTCCTCTCCTCTCCTCTCCTCTCCTCTCCTCTCCTCTCCTCTCCTCTCCTCTCCTCTCCTCTCCTCTCCTCTCCTCTCCTCTCCTCTCCTCTCCTCTCCTCTCCTCTCTCTCTCCTCTCCTCTCCTCTCCTCTCCTCTCCTCTCCTCTCCTCTCCTCTCCTCTCCTCTCCTCTCCTCTCCTCTCCTCTCCTCTATTGGCTTTAATTGTTCTACTTGCTAATTATGTCTCTTCCTTAAAAGTCACGTCTCCTGAGAGAATGAATCTGGAATGGACAACAATGATGTTCTTTTCCACTTGTGATTATTTAATAACTGGTATTAAATTAAAACTAACTGTTTATTTCCCGAGATAATATGAAAGTAATATCATTGCCATGTGGAAATAAGGGGAAGCTGAGCCAAATGCATCATATTGTATTTGGAGTCCTATCTGCAAACCACGCCTTAATACTTGTGAATCATGTCCGAACTCATAAAATTGTTTTGTTTGACCAGCTTTCTGCATTTCTTTTTGTGTCCACCTGTCCTGCACCTGTGATATCTGCTTACACGGCCCGGCTTCTAAGAATAATAAACAACCTTTTTTATTTTTTGGTGCTAGAGTGGATTAACTGGAGACACATCCTTTCTAAACTGTCTGCTGCTGTGATTAGCTGTTTATCTGTCAATCAACCAGTCCTTTACTCTAGCTGCATTCCCAATCACATACTTTTTATTTAAAAAAATTTGTTCGTACTGCAGCTACCTTTACAAAGCATTTACTGTTGCATGCTGTATTTGGGACATCCTACTTAGTAAAAAAAAAATGCTTCTCGAACTCGGGCCCTCTTGGTTATACCCGTTGTGATCCGTAACACAATCTTTTAAGTAAAAGGAAAAAGGATGCGATTTGGAACGAGTGCTACTGTTCTTTTTAATGCCTCTTATTTTTTTTTCCTTTGGCGAATTGCAACTGGGCGGAGTATTAGCAAGAGACTTGTTGGCGAAAGTCGATGTGACGTGTCTCCTGCTGTGCAGAGGATTGCTGTGTTTGTGGGTCAGAACAGCCAGAGAAGCACGTTTCCCTGTATACTGCAGAATAACCAGATGCAGTAGGACATCCTGGTATTTTTGGCATACTGCAAGTCACATACTATGTATTGATTTGATTTTAAAAAAATTTTTATTAATATGTTTTGTATTGGGACATACTGAAGTTTTTCTGGCCTACTGAATAGGGTGGTGCTATGTGTATTGGAACACACAGCCTATGCCTGAACCCTCCCTCAACCTAACAACCAATCACATGTTTGCCTTTTTTTTTTTTTTTTTTTTTTTGCCAGGCTTTTGCCTTTTACCATTCACTTCCTAAACCAGTTGTTCTCTCCGTGTTTACCCCTCACTGTCACATTATATTGTTTGTGTTAAACGTGATTTTGAGGTTGATCATGTTTTTACTTTTTAAAAATGTTTTTTTTTTTTTTTACTTCAGCGGAGTTTTGGTCGCCTTCACTGATGTCACTGACTGCTTCTTCATTTGAACTGAACAGACACTCATTTAAAAAACAAAAACAAAAAAACAACCTTTGCATCATATCCACATTCCACCTCATAGGTTGTGCTCTCTCTCGGCGTTCCCCTCCTCATTCCCCCTCTTCCCCAACACCAAAGACTTACGGTTTTGGCAAAACAAGCCACCTCTCCTTCTTTTTCCTCCTCTCCCTCCTCTCCCTCCTTCCCTGATCCTACGTCTCCCCACACTTTCCCTGCATCCCATTTTTTATTTTATTTGCTGTTGTTCAGGTTTTAGGAGGAAGCTCTAATTTGTATCCCCTTAGATGTGAGCATGTAGGAGTGTGCCGATAAGGATCACTCTCCCACAGGAATAATGCATTATTCTCTGTGTGATGTAGCGTGATGATATGGTAGAAGAGCTTGTCAGGGATGTGATGGCTCTTTGTTACCTGACTCCTTCCTCTTTGCTGCTCCTCTCCTTCCTGCTTCCTCCTCTCTCTCTGCGCTCTCTCCTCTCTACCTACCTTCCCGACAACAAGTCTGCTTCTTTTAAGAGTTGTTTGCTCTTTGTCAAAAGCAGGAACTGTTGCTTCAGTGGAGGTTTGCTGCCATAGCACAACTGAGATCACCATTTAACTTCCTCATTTCTCCCTTTTCCTCATTCGTCTTCTCTTTTTCCCCAAACTTCACGTCTTTCTTTTTCTGTGGTATAATGATAAAAAGGCCTGATTTAGTCATATTTACAGTGAGCCTTGACTCTGATGAATACTGCCTTTGTTTTTAAGTCTGAACACCCTGTGAAGCACACTTTTTGGAGCATGCATAGTGGGTTAACACAATAGTAGCTTCAAGTGGCAAACACTCAAAGCATGTGGTAAACACACACAGGCAGGCCTTTTTTAAACACGTTTTTTTCCGCTTTGTGTGGGAAGATATTTACATAAAATACGACGTGTACTTTCACCTCAGCTGGATGATTTTTTTTTTTTTTTTTTTTTTTTTTTCTTGTCATGTGAAAGGAGTGTGTTGCAGACTTAAAGGAGCCTTAAAGGCATCAGGTGCTCAGAACAGGACTAGTAATTGCCAAAAAGGACAGACATCTGAACGCTGTCTTCACTTGCAATCACCTTTTATTGCAACGTTTCAGTCATAAAACCACATGTGGGAGTGAGTTTCGTTGTTGGAAATGGCAATCACAAAATTCTGGAGAAATGACAGATTAAAAATACAGCTCAACCCATGAATCGGTCGACTATAATCTATAGGCTGATATTGGCCTATCACAGATGTATCGTATCAGCATATGTTTGCTGATATGCACTGGTATAAAAACTTGTTTTTGCAGAACTCAATGTAGTAAAATATGCGTTTGATAAATTAGAAATTGTTGTAGTTGTGGGTTATTTTTTTCTCAAAATATATATAATTATTTATAAATATAAATTTTAATTAAAGTTTACTGTTTCAGTGCACTAGTGTGAGTGTGGAAAACACCCTGTTAAATATTCCACCATCATCATTTTTAAAAACACATTTAAAGGACCATTACAAAAATGTGTGTTTATGTATTACTGTATTTGCAGTATATATATTAAGAATATTGTCCAAATATCAAGATGTTATTAAAAAAGAACTGCTGTTGCTTTGCAAGTTAAATCTATTTGATTGAAATGTTTGACGTTGAGCAGCAGCTTGTTTTAATGTCATAGTAGGAATTTTCTGTCAGAAACTAACGATCAATGCTAATCACAGAGGTCCAGAAAAATAATGGTGATGTTGTTTAGTCAGTTAATTAATGGCCAGAAAGAAAACGTCAACAACAAAAAGTCTTCGTGGAAGTGTTAACTGCTTGATGTGTGAATGTGAAAATTCCTTTCACCTTTAAATTTGATCTACATCGCAGTCAGTTTGATATGATTTATGTGTTGTTATTGTGTGCGCAACATGCACTCACCATGCTGTGAAAAATGGAGGACTTTGTGTGTCTGGCCCAGAATGTGTTGCAGACAACAGTAAGGCAATTCCAGATTGATTGTGCTGAGGGCAGCCTCAGCCTAAGGAGATGACCATCTTCTGTTTATTCCCCGGTGCACTCACACTCCCCACTCCACAAGAAATGGTGTATTATTATTTTTTTTTTCTAATTTAGATCATAGCATCTCTCCCTACCCCCACCCCGCCTCTCTTATCTCCAAACATACATTAGAATGTCAGACGCATCTTTCCCTCCTCCTGATCCATATCCCTCTCTTCGTCTCGTCTCCAAACCACTCCAGCAAATGTTACCTTTTCATATCTGGGGCTGGAAAAATACGCTTTTTTTCCCCCCTCATAGCACGTGAGGATCTGCAGAAACGATAACCTTCGCCGCTGAACTGCAAATGTCACGTTGGCTAGCCAACCA
The DNA here is from genome assembly GCF_029030835.1 of Brachyistius frenatus. NCBI lineage: Eukaryota > Metazoa > Chordata > Actinopteri > Embiotocidae > Brachyistius > Brachyistius frenatus. Next base: position 7,876,723 of record NW_027210602.1, read on the forward strand.
ATTGCATTTCTTTTCACTGGCGGGTGGGATTGTCTTATGGGGTTCACACCCGTGACACTGTGACTGAGCACATGTGCACACATGAATGAGAATGAGTCAGCAAGGTGTGGGCAGGAAAGGCCGACTGAAATATCATAAAATACCAGGACTCCATATCAGATGAAACTGGGCTCTTTATCAGAAACGTTACTGGAGTGGTAACAAAGGCTTGATTTTGTGTGTGTTCTTTCAAAGTGTAAAAGCTAATTAGTAGACGAGGCTGATACGGATGATGTCTCCCGTGGTCAATTGTAGCAACGGGAAACAATATGGCTCCTCAGGCTGCAGTACGGTGTAAATGAGAACAATGTGCCTTTCTCAATGCCCAGGAAATGAGGATGTTCTGCAGCATAATACTTTACCTGTAAACCCACTGGTACCTTGAAGGCAAACTAACATTAACCCGTCGTGAAGTGGGACTTGCAAGGCCGCTGGCTGTTTCACTAGTTTAATGCAACAACGAGGAAGCATGTTGTTAAAGCTTTCAGCACAATCAAGGCAATCAAGGGTTTTGTTCCACATAGACTCTCTCGCTAAAATCTCTTTTGTGTCTTCACTCTGCTTCCACGGCCATCGGTTCATATCACTCGCACACGGGGAATTGAAAGGGCATATCTGAGCAGCATCTGGATTTGCATGTGAAGTAATGTGTTCTTCACACGCAGAGAAAGATGGGAGATGGGAGGCAGTTATGCTTATCATTAATATTTCAATACTGCAGTTATTGGTCTGCGCCCCAGCCCTCAAGGTTTGTCTGTGTGATAGCATATTTTAGGAACTGAGGCCGTCAATATTCGCAGCAGGAGAGTATCATGCTGTTTATTGTGAGCTTTCTTTTGCCTGCTGCAGGTTCGGACTCTACACTACCCCCATATGGGCCTTCAGCTTCCAGTTTACATGTGCTTTGTTTTTGCAGCAGTGTTTCAAAAAGCGGGTATTTGCTGTGTTTATTACGACTGGTATATCAACTGGGGCAGTTTGTCAGTCAAGCTCTGGTTTATAGATTTTTTTTGGGGGGTCAAACAATATAATTATTGATGTTGGTTTAAACATGGATACATGACAAATAAAGGTGATTTGTCACAAAGCGTAATGAAAGTAGTGTTAAAAGTAGAGAGGATGCTTTCACGCCTACCTTGTTTGGTCAGGACCTTCGGACTTTTCGGTGTGTTACGAACCTAAACAGTAGGTGTAAAAGGTGCTGGATCAACCGAACACTGACGTCAGACGCACGGCTGTCTACAAGCCAATGAATGTCTAGTAAAGTGACATACAGACCACGTAAGAGATGATGATGGGATGTTGTCTTCGGTGTGTTTGAAAAATGACAATGTTTAGCCAAAGCTAACTGGCTCAAATACATGCAATGTAACAAAAATGGGAGGGTCGGTCCTTACTCCGGACATTCAGGAGTAAAAAAGCCCTAAGAAAGGGAATGCTTATTTTTGTGATTGTATGAGCAGTAAATTCATCTGGTGCCAGGATGTTGAAACAGGCACTTACTGCTTAGCAGCCTCTTACCTTCTGTGTCACTTTCTGTAATTACCCTGAAGTGATCTGCTCTTGTTCCTTCTCATGCATACCTGACTTTAATGATTTGTAATCCTTCCCTGAATGCCTGAACTTCAGAATTTTTTCTCAGAGGGGTTTCCGTGGTCGCTGTTTGGCAGATTTGTAATATTTCCGAATGAGGTCAGGTTCTCGAGCAAACGGACCACCTATACCCAGGGGCAGATCTTCGCCGGTGGGCTTGTCTTAGGATGCCTCGTCTGCTCTCTGATGTCAGGAGACAGTCTCCTCCACGCCTCTCCTTATCTGGATCAGAGAGGCAGCCCATCACCCTCACAGGCGGCAATCATCCTGTTCACCTTCTGGTGCTGAATAAGCTCTTATACACCAGGAAGGGATGAATTGGAGAGGCTGGCCATCATCAACCGGGAAATTAAAAATTTACAAGAATGCTTGTGGCATTGATAGGAAATATTAAACAGACTTGTGGACAAATATTCTGCTTGTTTAATCATGCTGTTACAACGTTGGAATGAATCCAACATGTTAGATGAATCAGAGTGTATATTTATGTTCTTCTGTCTCTTTTCTTTCTCTCTTTTGCAGTTCCTGTGTTTAAAGAACATCCGGACGTTTCTCAAGGTGTGTCACGACAAGTTTGGCCTCCGTAACAGTGAGCTGTTTGACCCCTTTGACCTCTTTGATGTCCGAGACTTCGGCAAGGTGAGTTAAACATTAGACACGTGGATGGATGTTCTACTTTTTAGTCTTTGAAATGCTTAGCGCTTGAACTGACACCGTAATCAGCTCAGAAACAGCGCTGCCCACAGGCTACAGTCTGACTAGACAGGGTACTTAGAGACATGATGCTGCTTGTGTTCCTGGTAATATCATTTAGTGCTATGTCACATTCACCAGATGGTATTTTTATGACTAGATGTTGTTAGACAAGCTGACTTTTTAGAGTTAAGAACTCTGAACTTTTTTGACACTGAAATACATTGTACATGGTCATTGATATGAAAAGTATTTGAGGTGCTGTTTGATGGGAACGTCTGCTTACTTGTTTTACCCTCATTACAATGTAGCTTGTGTGTATGGAATAATAAGCGCATGTGTGAGTGCATCTACAGGAAAGCACAGCATGCCTATGTGCTTTGCATGAGTTTAAAGGCAGTTCATTGTCAAATCCGTCAGCCCCATCAACTGTCAGAAGGAAGTTGAGCGCTCAAATTAGCATTTGGTGTTCACACTTCAGGGTCAGCAACCTCATCTCCATGTCACTGGAGTTAAATTGAACTATTCCAGTGTGAATGTGTGTGTTGGCTCAGCAGTAAAGGTGGCTGACTCATTTGCACATCATATCAACTTTATGGAGAGTTTATATGGGCTATTCAAGGATATTTTTGTATTTATTAAATAGGTAGTCATAAGGCCACAGCTCACAAAGGTCTTTCTAAAACTTTATCTTTGGGGAGATGAGGGACACAGAATTTGAATGGGTTGTGTTCAGAGCCTTTCTTGGAGAAGTGGCTGCTAAGGTCATCAGTGCCTGTGTTGGTGCTTTTTATATACTATTGAAAGGAAAAAAAACTTTAAGGTGGTTAAGCATCTAATCAGGATTACTTTGGGATGTGGGGCACATCTGGACTGTACCGACATATAGATCCAGAAAACTCAGGCGGGTTTATACATTCCACCTGGCCCGGGAACGCCTTGGGATGCTCCCAGCTGGTGGATGTATCCCGGGATAACATCTGGTGACTTTCCTCTGCTTTCTGTCTGTGTGATCCAGACATGGATAGGTGGTGGAAAATGGATGGGTGGAAATAGGTCTCTGGGTTAATGGTTGTACATGTTGGCGATGTAATTTACAGTAAGTAGGTAAACACAATCATATGAAACTGAAGCAAAACACTGAAAAAGAGGTCACAGGGTTGTGACATGTTTTTTTTTTTTTTTTTTTCAATGTGTGTGGAAAAGGAGCTGCTATAGAGGAAGGGGGAAGGGATTGGCTTATAATCCATGACCCTGTTGGGCTTCTGAAAATGAATTGTTTCTCTTCACTTTCAAATCCCCTTGACTGCATTGTGTGCGGCTATAGACAGCGGGGTGGGGTGTAGGTGTGTGTGTGTGTGTGTGTGTGGGGGGGGGGGGGTCGACTTGTTTCTAAGCTAAAAGGCTGTTGAAACAAGCAGCAAGGATAGTATGATGTCATGAAATTGATGATGACAGCTGATGCCGTTGTGTCAGGACTGGTGCGTTGGGAATGTTAATACTGTAGTTTTTCATTTGATTGAAAATGTAGTATTTTTACTAAGGCTTGGATATTACTGTGTAGAGGTGAGATGTGAATAAACTGTATTATATCTCCGGTGATCGATTACAATAAGGATGTATTTGCGGAAAGTAATTTATTCATTTATAAAACATATCTAATCCAATGCCACACAACCAGTCTTCCCGCTAAGAAGAAGGTCTAAAGAACGAATGAGAAAAAATAAAGAAAGAAGGAGAGTGAGAAGAAAAAGGAGACAAGGACTCTTTTGACAGTTTGTAGATAAACCACAAGACGATGTCTGAGAGTCAATGAGCTTGCAGTGAATGGTATTAAAATCCAACACCAGTCAGAATCAATCACACGGGCCCTCCATATGTCAATTTAGAAATTGCTTTTGTATGGTCTCAGTGGTGGCGGGCTTGTCTCACCATTGATTTTCCATTAAGGCCAAACATCACATTATAATATATTGAATTGAGTAGATCCCTACTAATGTGGTATACATTTAAATAGCGAGAATGCCTCATAAACGGAAGATAAATGGGCCTGTTTTATTCTTGCAGTTTGTGTCTTCAGTCCTGTTCCTTTGCAGCTCATCACTGGATGTGCTATTTTGTCACTTTGACACAAACGTTTCTTTGTTTGCGCATCCGATAGCAAAGAATGGTAGTTATAACTTCCGTCATATATATATAGCAGTGCAGTATCATTCATATCTTCTTTCCATATCATTCTTCTTTTACTCCTTTGTTTTCACATTACATAAAGGAGAAAAACCGTCACAACACACACGGATCAATATTAGTTTCTATGTACAACTGACAAAATAAATCTATTGATCGGACTCTGGATCTAAATATTTCTGTTTCTTTTCTTTAGTCCAGGCTAAACGTTCAACATTAAGCTTCTTACGTTTTCAGCTTTACCATTCATTGTATAAATAGTAGAGAGTGGTACTGTGTACACTCATGTTGGATGCAACTTGTTTGATTTATCCTTCAAAGACACCTCATCTGGCAGCGTTTGCTTCATTGCATCCAAAAGTTTTCTTCACTTGGACTGTAATTTGAATTCTGAAATTTCTGGTGACAGCGTGACAGTACACAAAGGCGGTTTTACCAGTTTAAAAATCACTTGAATAACACAACATTTATTTTATCCAATATGTTTCTGTTATTTAGTCATATATGAACACCAGAAAATCTGGTCTCTGAATTGGTGTTGTTTCTTCAAATATTTACTGCTTGTGACAAAGTAAAAGGAAAAAAAAGGAAAGGAAATATTTTTTACGAAAAGAAATGGTGGAGCACCCAGTATGTACCTTGTAGCACTCCTGTACATTTAAAAACAAATGGTGTGTTTGCAAACATGCAGCCTGAACTGTAAGTTAGAATAAGTGAAAGCTATGAGATGAGAGTGGAATTAAAACAGAGAGCTATCGGGAGAGGAAGGAATGGAGGATTTAAAAAATAAATAAATTTGGATAGCAGCTACTTCTGTAAACATGAATCAGCCCCTATCCACCCTTCATACCTCCACAGTGGCTACCAGGGGGTCAAGAGTTCATCTCCCCTGGCCTGTGGTCGCCATCTCTTCCTCTAATGATGCCTTTTCCCAGGTCGCAGGCAAAAGGAGGCTGGGGACAATGGGGCCCAATGCTGATAAAAAGTAATTGCGCCTTCAAAACCTCCCCCCACTACCCTTTCCATTGGGGCTAGTATTGAAACAGATGGAGCGCACAACCCCACTCGATGTCCTCTACTGATTTTTATTTTCATTACTTAACTCATTTCATCTACCTTATGCCACATACGGTGTTAGCTTCAGCTCCCCTGTGTAGCTCTGCTTCGCTGGAGTAAACTGAATGGAAGGTTTCATGCACATATCACCACACTTCTCTTATTCACGCCCTAACCCATCCCCCTTCATTAGAAATTCATTATGACATCATTAAACCAATGAAATACAGCTTATTACAGTAGACCCCAGAGAACGCTTTTATTTAAACACTTCCCTCTATCCGAACCCAGCCGCCTCGTTTCCTTTCTCCCAACCTATTTTAATTAGCCACCAAAGGAACATTGCTGTCACTTAAATGAACATGGCAATCAGTTTATTTGGCTGTTGCCATGATTAGCATAATTAGCCTGCACCTGTTAACCATCTATCAACAGTTTGGTAATTTTCCATCTGTGACTGGAGAGCAGTGAAGGAAGGAAGCTTTCTGACAGATTTGCCATCTTCATTATAGGGAATAGCATCATTTGTTTGAAATACAGATGGAGTGCCTCGCATCAGTTTCTATCTCACCCGAACAGCCTTGGAGTCATGACTGACTCACTTGTGAAGTGCCAAAGTGATGCTCATTGACTTGATAGTCCAATGTCAAGGTGAATGATTTTCATTGGTGGGCTGCGTTTGAATGGGAATTGTTTATAAGGAACGCCTATCACTTTGCAGAGGGAATTCAGGTGATGGGAGGCACATTTTCCAACAAGCTCACAGTAATGATTTGCATATGTATTTATTAACTTTTACACTTCATAGTAAATGTAGTCCTCCGAAAAAAATAAGAGAGCAACAAGGTCGTTTCCCAAAGCGTCAAATACTGATGTTTTGTTGCAGCCAGGTTGTGTTTTAGAAATACACACAAGGTGTCTTGTATGAACCTCAAGGTTATGGTTTAAAAAAAAAAAAAAAAAAAAAAAATCATGGTTTAGGTTAAAATACACAACTTAACGTAAGTAACATTGTGTTTGTTACTACATAAGTTACTATGTTTCATCAGTTAGATATTTCTTTGCGTAAGTAACTTTTTTTTACCTAAAATAAATTCTCTTTGACTTGAACACCAGTTTCCTTGGTGAAAGTCCTGTGTCTGTTCCATTCAACAACCCCCAGCCACTTTCATATGCGGACATCATTTTGACTCTGTCACATGACGTCCTCCGACCCAGGTGGCGATGGTGCCCATATTTTATGCATTTCTCTCTGGCGCCAACGGCTTTGACAAAACGTCAGTATTGGACATCCTGGGAAAGAGAACAGTCTGCAGAAACTGAAGTTGTAGTTTGTGCTTGATTCTGACTGCATTTTTCCTGTATGAAATCACATATTTTACAATAAGACATCCCAGAAATTTGGTTTGCATCGCAGCCAATAATCAATCTTATTTCATACACGGAATACACCTTCAAACAGATGGAGAGCAGCAACATGAAGGAAACTCAGCACAAACACATCCCCTGATTCAATTTGTACCAACTGCTCTTTTCCTTCCAGCAGCTTTTCTTTCCTTTTCACTTCTCCCATCCATCTCATCCTCTTCCTCACAGTCCTCCTTTCCCCACTCATTCATCTCGCACCACTCTCACTGTGAGTGTGTTGTGATAAGACTAAGCCAGCGGCGGGGCGAGCCACTATTGTGTCGGGACGGCGTGATTGCCATTGGTCGGCGGTGTTTGATTACCCTCTTTGCTGCCCTGAATTCCGCACACGCTGAACTCTGCTCCTTTCATTTCCTTTCTGTGCTTTGTGGCTGAAAATAGCTAGTTGCTTAGCATCCACGCCCAGTGCTACTAACATCTGGAACGTGCCTCAACCACCGGCGACCCGCCTGGCAGAATGCTATTTACTGAAGTATGTTTTAACCTCAGTCCCACACGACCGGCACGGCCTCGTGCTCATTTGTTGCCAAAATATGAACACCCTCAAGCATGTAAAACACGTTAAACTTTCATCAAGCTCTTTGTTGTTGTTTGTTGGTTTTTAATGTGTTTACAGGCTTGTGGCATGTCATAGGAAGTCATGCCAAACTGTATGTTGTTATTTTTCAGATACTGCAAGTTGGCTAATCAGAAGTAGCTTCGTTTGGCATATTAGTGGTACTATAGTTCTTCTAGTCTTTCTGGAACTTGTTAATTCGAGTCCAAGAGTTTGCTGCTACACCTAAAGCCTGTGTTGTACCAAAAAAGTTTTGGCAAATCTACACCATGAAAAGTTATTTCATATTAGTCGTTCATGGAGCATGTTTGTTCTGTAACCACAGATAACAATCAACTGGGTCCTTTTTCACAGAAGGAATTTGTGGATGTTCATTCCTTGTTTGACGATGGATTATATGAGAATCCAATGTCCATTCACTGTGTGAGACAGAAGACATGCAGGGTGTGTTGGTGTTGGTATTGACTCACACGACTGTAGAAAAGGTAGTGATCCTTCCCTGTCAGACTCAGGCTGGAGAAAGTGCAGTAAGTGATGGAGGGAGGTTTAAGGGTCAAGCAGCCAGGGTCAGCCGCTCAGTTGAATGTGTCCTCTGCCATTAGTGACCATGTCCTCAGCAGCAGTACTTCACTGTCAAGCCCCAAGAGCATTTTTTTTTTTTTTTTTTTTTGAAGCTATGGTTCTCTTTTACCTTGTGCTTGTGAAGGGAGTAAGTGCTTTGAGATTAATTGCACAATGCTGCGTGTTTAGATTTGTTAGTGGGTGTCGGTTCAAGATATTTGAACCCTTGTATTAATTTAAATATGATGAAGGTAAAATGAGCAAAAAACGAATAAATCTCTGACTTCAGTGTGTGTCACATCAAATGCTTTAGTTGTGTTCATTTAAAACCACAGTAGCCTATTTTCTTTGCTCATCCACTAATATTTACTACAATTTTATAAATATTTATCAAAGTATTGTTCAGTGTAAACCTCAAACCATCCATGACATAACATTTTCGGAAGTTGAGTTTGTTTGTGAATTTTTACTTGCACTTTACCTTTAAAGCCACTTCACTTAAGAGATTCCCACAACACTTCATCACCAGAAATAAAGAACACCTCTGCTAACATTAGAAGGGATTATTACTGATCATAGGTAATGCATCAGTAATGCGATGCAGAAATGTTTCCTTACATTGTGATATCTCTACTTTTGCTTACATTAAAGATCAAAGTTCCTCTTTTACTGCAGCCTAAAATTACACCAGAGCTCCCCTAAGAGATAATTTATCTCCTTAACCTCTGAAAATACTCCCTCCTGCCCCGGTTGACAGTTTTGAGGCTGCTTCTCACCTCCCTGTGTCCTCTTACTTTACTGACTGTCCATCAGGACCCCCCCCCCCCTCCCAAATGCAAGTTTTTACATAAAGCTTCCAAGACACAATCAATAATTCATTCCAAATGCCACAGTGCTGATGATATTTCTCCTGACATGAATTATAAATAGGAACTTCCTCCCCCTTCCTGTGTTTAGACCCCCTCCAATGCTCCTCTCCCGCAACCTCATTATTCCTGCAGCTTGTTAGCGTGTTAGCTGCGGAAACAGGTGGTTGCTGAGCAATAGGTTGTCGTCCGGGATACGGCTCAGGGATGCCGACTGTGGGAAGGTCAGTTGTGCCGTCGCTAGGTGTCTGAGCTCACACTCGCAGCAACAACAGAAGATGTGATGGAGCGATGGTGGCATCGACTGCCCAAACAGTCCTCAGTGGAGCGTGGTATGCGTGATGGATGAGAAGAAGCTTGTGGTCCAGATGACCTGAAATATGTCTTTTGAGTGAAATCTAAGTGCCATCTGGGGTGCCTCCAGCTGTTTCTTGCTCTATAATTTTTTTTTTTTTTGTCACACACGAATGTCCCACTGTGTGGAGGCACGTTACAGTTAAAACTGGACATGAATTTGTAAAATGACACGCCATCTTAACATTTTGAAAAAAAAACATGTCATAAATCTATGCAGGAATTGCAATGAATAGTAACTCACATCACACTAACTGTCAATCATGCTTCCTTTTTCCATAATTACAAAGTAAAGGTGTCATAACAATGAGATTATGATGTGTGTTCTTGTTAAATGAGATTTTAAGTCATTATTGCCTCACAGAAATTCTACTGTTCACACTGAAGACGCAGCATCTGCCTACATCAGTGGAAACATTTTACTTGGACTAAGTGCTCTGTCTTCATTTATTTTTCTCCCTTCCATTTTATTTTGCAACCATTTCCCCTCTGACAGCATTAGGCAACACTGTGATTTCAATCCATCAGCAGTAAGAGAGAAGAAAAAGCAAAAAGTGATGAGCGATATAAAAAAAAGCATCGCCTGAACTATTAAAGTTCTGTACAGTCTGAGTCCTATTGTGGAAATAATTGGCCTCTTTTGTTTTGGGTGGCAGGGAATCTGACTACGTGCTGCTAGAGAAACTGACAGACTGAGACAATGCAAGTTGGCCCGAGCTCAGTTCTCGGTTTGGCTCTTTGAAGTTCCTCAGCTCTCTGTTGGACTGCGTTGAGTGCCCAAAAGTCTGCTGAGGTGCGATCACAACCCTCTCTCGCCTCTCTTGGATTGTGAGTCATTGGTCACCGGAGGGCGTGTCCCCGTTGTTCGGGTGGCGCCTTTGCAGCGCAGTAGAACCAAAGCCAGGGGATAAATAGGAAGAGCCCCCACAGAGCAAGAGTCTCTGAATTCATTGCAGCCGCTGTGAGCTCTCATTATTTCTCCTCCTCCAATTCCTCCCCCTCCTGAGGCCCCACAGGCGCAGCCGTGATGGACAGGTACATTCACGGAGGAATAACTGGCATGAAAAAAGAAGAAAATCCCAAAAAAGGGAGTCCGTCCTCAATCATTTTAGTCTTCATTGCACAGGGATTACTCACATATGGAGCTGAAAGCCAAACCCACTCAGCTCATAAATCACACTTATTGTGCACAAATTAAAATGTGCTTTTCAGCATGCACTTTTGATCATGTAATAAGGCCGTATTCTCTCTCAAATTGATGATAATTTTCCAAACCTTTGTAAACAGTGTCTCAGTATTTTATTATTTTAGGAGACATTTGACATTCAGAGTGCAGGGTGTCCAGGTAGCTTTGCAGGATCATCAGAAATAAGCAGCTTTTCAAAAACCATGATTAAATCATGAGAGTTACCCAATTGCAGAGTGTGTCACATAACATTATTCCTCTGTATTTGTTTAGAACAGGGCCTCATACCAAAAATAATGAACAAACTAAACAAAAAACAGACAGATTGCAGATATATGGATGTATTTTAGCTGTATTTTGTTGTTGTTGTGCACTGTCATCATTGGTATTAAGTAAGAAGAAGAGAGATATTTGTAGTATTAGTAGGCCCAGACAGAAAATAGAAGCTCTGCCAGTTATTTGCAGCCTACCAGTGTTAATGGACCATGTGTTCAGTGACAGAAGTACCAGGCAGTCATCAGGGTTTGGCTCGGATTCTAACAGCCAAGCTGGAGATCTCTGCTATGTGAACATGAGTGTGATGTTGCACTATGTCAGCAGATAAGACGTATCATTCTGTAAGTCTTTTAGATTAGACTTTAAGTCAGTTAGATTTCCGACATGCAGGTTTCTCTTGATTATTATTATTTTCTATTTAAAATTGTGGTATTCCCTTTGCCAGAATTAGTGCATTTTGTATAGTTTATAGAATGTGTAGGGTGCACAGAATTGGGACAAACTTGCATGTGAATCAGCAGATATCAACTTTATTGAAGTGTTAGGCTGGCTCTGACCTCTCACCTCTGCGGAGAAAATTGTAAATGTTCCCATTGTGGATCTGTAGAGACGCAAATCAAAAACCAAATAAAAACCTGTCTTCTCTACAGGATGTAAAGTGTAGCAGAACAAACACATATAAACACACACACTTAAAAAACAAAGTCGAGACAGTATTAGTACAATGACACAAAGACTCCACAACCTTTATCCGTCCAGCGGGTTCAGTCGAGCACATACAGTAAATGCAGCATTATCACTTGCCACAAAACCAAAAAGTTACTGAGTCAGATATGCACGACTGTAAAAGCGGAAATATCCACACTTCACTCTATCAGACCTTTGACAGCACTGTCTATGGAAGCCATTAAATTTGTCATTGCTTTTTATACGGCCCAGTTCATCAACAGGAACACATCAAAGTGGTGGAGGACACACGCACGCACGCACGCACGCACGCACGCACACACACACACACACACACACACACACACACACACACACACACACACACACACACACACACACACACACACACACACACACACACACACAGTGAAGCCGAGGGCCATAAAGTCTCTGCTGGAGCCAGTGCTCTCTGATTCCTCCTATCAAAGGGCTGTAAAATGGAAATTAGACTGAATGGATGGCATGCCCTTTCATTACCCACGGCACGTATTGTAGAAAGTTGTAGCAACACATTGGTGTGTGATGGCGACAGACTGATATTGGCAAGATGCTCTGGCCCACTTAAATTTTACAGATCCTATTAATCCACCTTCTTCCTTCTGTTCCTCCCCCTCCCTCTGCCAGATTGTTCATCATGTGGTCAAGATGTTCATTTTCTCATTCTTTCCTCCCATGACTCTATCAGATTTCGTGTTCTCACCTATCTCTCACCTCTGGTCCCTCTTGGTTGTTCACAATGATTGTGTTTTTACCTGTGGGTGTAGCTTGTGTCCAGCATGGCACAGGGTAATTCGATACCGCTGATAAAGAGCTAGCAGCCGGGGTCCTTATTGTGTGGTGTTTGGGTAGCTTGCCAGGTGCTATAAACCGCCCCCCCCCCCGCGGCAGCCACTAAACGGATTCCCTCCTCAGCTTCTATTCATTTATTTCTCTGCAGGTGCATCGTAGCAGGTAGCAATGATGCATAGCCCCTTCTGTGGCCAAGGTGGTGGACTGCCTGATGTTGTAGTAAAGGTAAAATGTTCCCCACTTAAGGGAATACTAACCGTATTTTGAGTGTGTACTATGATGGGACAAGAAAAATGTAAGTTCCTTAAAGCAGTGGTTCTCAAATAAGTTCCCCTTAGGGCCATGATTTATAAGGATCTCAAATAAATGGTACTAAATTGTGTGTTCCTTCCAAAAGTTTGCAATTTTTTTTGCTGTTTTGCAGGTGATTTACTGAGTAATTGCGTCATTGAAATCAGGTGCAAATCGCTGTATTTAAATGAAGGGTTTGGAAGTGATTCCAGCCATGAAAAACATAGAATGACTGCAAAAGGAAAAAATAAATCTGATCCCATTAAAATTAAGAAATATAACAAGAATAAAACACTATATAGGAGATTATTAGCAAGAAAGTCAATACTGTGGGAAAAACTAAAAGGCGAAAAAAAAGGTTAATAATAAAACGTCTGCAAATAAAACAGGAGGGACGGTGGATGAGATCCTCCAACAAACACCAATCAACAGGTCCAATTCAATTCAATTCAATTCAATTCAATTCAATTCAATTCAATTCAATTCAATTCAATTCAATTCAATTCAATTCAATTCAATTCAATTTTAATTATATAGCGCCAAATCACAACACAGGTTATTTTATGGCACTTAACACATTAAAGTCCTTACAGCAAGACTTTCCAATATTATAGAGAAACCCAACAATTCAACAATTCCCACATAAGCTGGGAGGGAAAAAAAAACCCTCCTCTTTAAGGGAGAAAAACCTCCAACAGAGGGAAGGAAAAACTCCCTCTTAACAGGAAGAAACCTCCGACAGAACCAGACCAGTTGGGGTGAGAGGAGAGCAGAGAGAGAAAAGGACAGCATAGAGATACAAGAGAAGAACTATTGGTGGAGACGACAAGCGCAGGGCAGAGACATGCAGCTCCATGACGGGACATCTGCAAAAGAAAGAACAGAAACTACGCGAGCGAGGGAACTGAATGGAGAGACAACAGATAATAATAAGAAACTATGGGAGAGAAAAGGATGGTGAGGTATGAGTCAGTTAAAGAGTAGGAGGAAAGAAAAGAAGCTCAGCATGTAACGAGGTCCCCCAGCAGCCTTGGCCTATAACAGAATAACTAAGGGTTGGTTCATTCAGTGCCTCGCGAGTGCTCGTGAACCTTATGGAGCCTATAGCATACCTGTGAATTCTGCGGGACACATTCAGCACCTATGACAGCACACCTGAATAATGGGACTGGGTGGGATATCCAAGCAGCGATACGTTGGAACGGCCCAGAGGCAGGACAATGCTGAGTCGTGAGATGTTTTTTAATTGCTGGTATTGCCTGGCTCCTCCTTGTTGTTGCCAATCATCTTTCAGTTCATTCAATAACACCCAATATTACACATGCATGCTGGCAAACACGCAAAAGGGACGTGTTAAATTGCACATTTGAAAGACGCAATCCTCACTGCACGTCGTTAGTAAATCTGCTTGGATATTTGTTTGCGGGTGGTGTGGCGTTTGCATGGGATTTTACACACGGAAATTTTTAGTAAATCAGGCCCTTAGTCATTAAGGGTCACAAAAAACACTGCAGTAATACACAATACTCTTATGCACTGCTCAAAACAAAACGTGCAACAAAGGTGCAAAAAGGTGCAAAAAGTCAAATAAAATCACAATAAAATAAAAATACTTTATAGTAGGCTATTCTACTATAAGCTTTTCAAACTAATTTAAACTGGTGATACTCATTGAGCTTCAATAATCTAAATTGAACTTTATAAAATAAAAAGACAGACATTTTTTAATGCTAATCCTGTTTACAAATGCTCAAAAGAAAGCTATCTATGGTTGTGATAGTGTTTTGGTAGCAAATGGCTACTGCATACTGCTGTCATGGGAAACTAGATCCTTCAAAATAAAAGCACAGCAGCAGAAGTTCTGTATATGTCAAAAGAAAAAAACAAAACTTTTTTTTACTCTCAACTTTTGATTTTTCATGCACACATCCATGGCCTATTAAACATGACCCTGCGACCCTACCCACCAGTTGAGAACCACTAAAGTAATGACAAATTAATAGATAAATAGGGAAGGGAGATATTATTTCTGCTAGTTTCTTTAAAAATGTAAATGAGAACTATTTATTTACTTACTTATCAAAACACAGTGAGTGAGTGAATGCGTCTGTGTGTGTGTGTGTGCGTGCGTCTGTGTGTGTGTGCGTGTGTGTGTGTGTGTGTGTGTGTGTGTGTGTGTGTGTGTGTGTGTGTGTGTGTGTGTGTGTGTGTGTGTGTGTGTGTGTGTGTGTGTGTGTGTGTGTGTGTGTGTATAGGCCTTGCCCCCCATGCTGTGCTCCGTCTGCCTTGGCTGCAATTACCAGTAGAAAGAGTGCCTGTGTACCTGCTCATCATCCCAGAGCCCAACCCTGGACAAAGCACACACAGCAGCTCCTGCCAGAGACTGCATTATGGAGATTAGGGTGAAAGATTGACAAGGAGGAGGGAGACGGGCTCGATGAGAGCAGCGAGGCTTCGGGGACGGGAAATTAGTTTGCTTCTGGATGCTCCCCCAAGGCTCAAAGAGACGGAGGGAGAAAGACGGAGGGATTAGGAGAGGGAAGGGAAGAGGAAGGTGGAAGAAGACCGGCAGAGAGTGAGGGACAGAAACAGATTAATCTTGTAAAGCTCACTGAGTCCTTGATCACTACTGAAATTATTTGAAAACCAATTAACAACAATTCTGATTATCAGTACATTTTTCTAATACATTTATTAAGCAAATGCTTAATCTTTAGTTTTTGACATCTCAGATGTGAGCATTTGCTGCTGTTGTACATTATTTCAAGTTATGACGTAAAATGTGAAGTTGGGAGGAGAAGGTTATAATTTTTTTGGTATTTTTATTTTTTTACAATAGTTTGACATTTTATGAAAAATCCTCATTGAGAAATCAAAAATAATTATTTGTTCTTCTTTAATATGGCTCCAAAATTAATTATTTAATCCCTTAAAGAGTCAACACCTTTGTGAGACCATTGCAGAACAAACAAACGATTACAAAATTGACACAACTCATCTATAAACAAAAAGGGCAACGATAGCAGACAAAAAATAGGATATGTAAATTAAGCTAAGGTCCAGGAAATCCAATCTAGTAAAGTATTTAGTCCTAAACACATTATTACACCGACAATACACACAAACCGCTGCATCATTTCAAATATGAGGAAATATGTGGAAAATGTGAAATTT